>NC_090238.1:9106641-9374275 GCF_024489055.1 Chanodichthys erythropterus | reverse complement strand
GTCTGATTAAACACCAATAAGTCTGTGTAGAATTTTCAACATCAAGGACTATTTTGCCAGAAATTTGTTCAATAGGTCAAAAATAGGTTAATCCTTGGCTGAAGTAAAATACGACAAGTCAATGAGTATGTGTTTGAAAGTTCAAGATTAAGTACCAATTTGACAGAAATATGTGAATTAAGTCAAATGTGCAATACTCTGTGTCTGACGTATCATCAGAAAGTCAATGACTTTATATAAAAAGTTCATCATCGAGGACTAATTTGCCAGAAATTTGTTCTGTAGGTCGAAATTAGGTTCGTATATGACTGAGGCAAGATCAGAGTGACTCAATGAATATGTGTTGAAAGTTCAAGGTAGAGTACTGTTGGGCCAGAAATATGTTCATTTGGTAAAATATGGACTACAGTATGGGAGATGTGACATCAGAAAGGCGTCAATATGTCCATTGGGTCAAATATGCAATACTTTATGTCTGACGTTCCATCAGATGGAGTCAATGAGTAGGTAAAGAAAGTTCTTGATCGAGGACTAATTTGCCAGAAATATGTTCAGTAGATCTTATGTGGACTTCTGTATGGGTGTAGTCAAATCTGAAGGAGTCAAAGAGTATATATAGAAAGTTCAAGATCAAGCGCACTTAGTCCAGAAATGTTTCTTAGGTCACATGTGTTCTACTGTCTGTCTGATGTAACACCCAGAGTCAATGAGTCTGTATAGAAATTTCATCATCAAGGTCAAATTTGCCAGAAATTTGTTCAGTAGGTCAAAATGGCTTCATATATGACTCAAGTAACATCATAGTGAATCAATGAGTTTGTACTGAAAGTTGAAGATTGAGCACTTTTCGGCCAAAACTATGATAATTAGCTCAAATATGGACTCCAGTAAGGCTTGATGTGACATCAGAGGGCGTCAGTAAGTGTATGTAAAAAATTAAAGATCGAGTATTCTTTGGCCAGAAAAATGTCCAGTAGGACACATGCAATACTCTATGGCTGATGTAAGATCAAAATGAGGCATCTATATAAAGTTCATGATCAAGGACTCTTAGGACTGAAAAACTTTAATCAAGTCTAAAATGGAATAGATGGAGTCAATGACTATGTATAGAAAGTTCAAGACTGGGCCAGAAATATGTTCTGAAAGTCATGGACCTCTATATATATGGCTGATATGAAATCAGAAGGTGTCAATGAGTGTATATAAAATCTTCAAAGTCGAATACTTTTCGGCCAGAAATATGTTCCGTCGGTCAAATATGGACTACTGTCTGGCTTATCTAACATCAGATGGAGTCAATAATTATGTAGAAAAAATTCATGATCGAGGACAATATATGTTTAAGTAGGTCTAAAATAGACTTCTGTATGGCTGAAGTAAAAAATCTGGAGTCAATGACTGTTTATAGAAAGTTCAAGATAAAGCACTCTTAGGCCCGAAATATGTTTTTAAGGTGGACTACTGTCTGTCTGATGAAACACAAGGAGTCAATAAGTCTGTATGGAATTTTCAACATCAAGGACTAATTTGCCAGAAATTTGTTCAGTAGGTCAAAATGGCTTCGTACATGGCTCAAGTAACATCAGAAGGTGTCAGTAAGTATATATAAAAAGTTCAAGATTGAGTTTTCTTTGGCCAGAAATATGTCCATTATGTCAAATATGCAAAACTCTATGGCTCAGGTAACATCAGAGTGAGGCATGTATGTAAAGTTCATGATCGAGGACTCTTGGGACCGAAAAACTTTAATCAAGTCTAAAATGGACTTCTGTATGGCTGAAATAACATCAGGAGTCAATGAGTATCCATAGAAAGTTCAAGATCAAGCGTCCTCAGGCTAGAAATATGTTTCGAAGGTCAAACATGGTCTACTGTCTGTCTAATGAAACACCAATAAGTCTGTATAGAATTTTCAGCATCAAGGACTAATTTGCCAGAAATTTGTTCAATAGGTCAAAAATAGGTTAATCCTTGGCTGAAGTAAAATACGACTGAGTCAAAGAGTATGTGTTTGAAAGTTCAAGATTAAGTACCAATTTGACAGAAATATGTGAATTAAGTCAAATGTGCAATACTCTGTGTCTGACGTATCATCAGAAAGAGTCAATGACTTTATATAAAAAGTTCATCATCGAGGACTAATTTGCCAGAAATTTGTTCTGTAGGTCGAAATTAGGTTCGTATATGACTGAGGCAAGATCAGAGTGACTCAATGAATATGTGTTGAAAGTTCAAGGTAGAGTACTGTTGGGCCAGAAATATGTTCATTTGGTAAAATATGGACTACAGTATGGGAGATGTGACATCAGAAAGGCGTCAATATGTCCATTGGGTCAAATATGCAATACTTTATGTCTGACGTTCCATCAGATGGAGTCAATGAGTAGGTAAAGAAAGTTCTTGATCGAGGACTAATTTGCCAGAAATATGTTCAGTAGATCTTATGTGGACTTCTGTATGGGTGTAGTCAAATCTGAAGGAGTCAAAGAGTATATATAGAAAGTTCAAGATCAAGCGCACTTAGTCCAGAAATGTTTCTTAGGTCACATGTGTTCTACTGTCTGTCTGATGTAACACCCAGAGTCAATGAGTCTGTATAGAAATTTCATCATCAAGGTCAAATTTGCCAGAAATTTGTTCAGTAGGTCAAAATGGCTTCATATATGACTCAAGTAACATCATAGTGAATCAATGAGTTTGTACTGAAAGTTGAAGATTGAGCACTTTTCGGCCAAAACTATGATAATTAGCTCAAATATGGACTCCAGTAAGGCTTGATGTGACATCAGAGGGCGTCAGTAAGTGTATGTAAAAAATTAAAGATCAAGTATTCTTTGGCCAGAAAAATGTCCAGTAGGACACATGCAATACTCTATGGCTGATGTAAGATCAAAATGAGGCATCTATATAAAGTTCATGATCAAGGACTCTTAGGACTGAAAAACTTTAATCAAGTCTAAAATGGAATAGATGGAGTCAATGACTATGTATAGAAAGTTCAAGACTGGGCCAGAAATATGTTCTGAAAGTCATGGACCTCTATATATGGCTGATATGAAATCAGAAGGTGTCAATGAGTGTATATAAAATCTTCAAAGTCGAATACTTTTCGGCCAGAAATATGTTCCGTCGGTCAAATATGGACTACTGTCTGGCTTATCTAACATCAGATGGAGTCAATAATTATGTAGAAAAAATTCATGATCGAGGACAAAAAATGTTTAAGTAGGTCTAAAATAGACTTCTGTATGGCTGAAGTAAAAAATCTGGAGTCAATGACTGTTTATAGAAAGTTCAAGATAAAGCACTCTTAGGCCCGAAATATGTTTTTAAGGTGGACTACTGTCTGTCTGATGAAACACAAGGAGTCAATAAGTCTGTATGGAATTTTCAACATCAAGGACTAATTTGCCAGAAATTTGTTCAGTAGGTCAAAATGGCTTTGTACATGGCTCAAGTAACATCAGAAGGTGTCAGTAAGTATATATAAAAAGTTCAAGATTGAGTTTTCTTTGGCCAGAAATATGTCCATTATGTCAAATATGCAAAACTCTATGGCTCAGGTAACATCAGAGTGAGGCATGTATGTAAAGTTCATGATCGAGGACTCTTGGGACCGAAAAACTTTAATCAAGTCTAAAATGGACTTCTGTATGGCTGAAATAACATCAGGAGTCAATGAGTATCCATAGAAAGTTCAAGATCAAGCGTCCTCAGGCTAGAAATATGTTTAGAAGGTCAAACATGGTCTACTGTCTGTCTAATGAAACACCAATAAGTCTGTGTAGAATTTTCAGCATCAAGGACTAATTTGCCAGAAATTTGTTCAATAGGTCAAAAATAGGTTAATCCTTGGCTGAAGTAAAATACGACTGAGTCAAAGAGTATGTGTTTGAAAGTTCAAGATTAAGTACCAATTTGACAGAAATATGTGAATTAAGTCAAATGTGCAATACTCTGTGTCTGACGTATCATCAGAAAGTCAATGACTTTATATAAAAAGTTCATCATCGAGGACTAATTTGCCAGAAATTTGTTCTGTAGGTCGAAATTAGGTTCGTATATGACTGAGGCAAGATCAGAGTGACTCAATGAATATGTGTTGAAAGTTCAAGGTAGAGTACTGTTGGGCCAGAAATATGTTCATTTGGTAAAATATGGACTACAGTATGGGAGATGTGACATCAGAAAGGCGTCAATATGTCCATTGGGTCAAATATGCAATACTTTATGTCTGACGTTCCATCAGATGGAGTCAATGAGTAGGTAAAGAAAGTTCTTGATCGAGGACTAATTTGCCAGAAATATGTTCAGTAGATCTTATGTGGACTTCTGTATGGGTGTAGTCAAATCTGAAGGAGTCAAAGAGTATATATAGAAAGTTCAAGATCAAGCGCACTTAGTCCAGAAATGTTTCTTAGGTCACATGTGTTCTACTGTCTGTCTGATGTAACACCCAGAGTCAATGAGTCTGTATAGAAATTTCATCATCAAGGTCAAATTTGCCAGAAATTTGTTCAGTAGGTCAAAATGGCTTCATATATGACTCAAGTAACATCATAGTGAATCAATGAGTTTGTACTGAAAGTTGAAGATTGAGCACTTTTCGGCCAAAACTATGATAATTAGCTCAAATATGGACTCCAGTAAGGCTTGATGTGACATCAGAGGGCGTCAGTAAGTGTATGTAAAAAATTAAAGATCGAGTATTCTTTGGCCAGAAAAATGTCCAGTAGGACACATGCAATACTCTATGGCTGATGTAAGATCAAAATGAGGCATCTATATAAAGTTCATGATCAAGGACTCTTAGGACTGAAAAACTTTAATCAAGTCTAAAATGGAATAGATGGAGTCAATGACTATGTATAGAAAGTTCAAGACTGGGCCAGAAATATGTTCTGAAAGTCATGGACCTCTATATATGGCTGATATGAAATCAGAAGGTGTCAATGAGTGTATATAAAATCTTCAAAGTCGAATACTTTTCGGCCAGAAATATGTTCCGTCGGTCAAATATGGACTACTGTCTGGCTTATCTAACATCAGATGAAGTCAATAATTATGTATATAAAATTCATGATCGAGGACAAAAAATGTTTAAGTAGGTCTAAAATAGACTTCTGTATGGCTGAAGTAAAAAATCTGGAGTCAATGACTGTTTATAGAAAGTTCAAGATAAAGCACTCTTAGGCCCGAAATATGTTTTTAAGGTGGACTACTGTCTGTCTGATGAAACACAAGGAGTCAATAAGTCTGTATGGAATTTTCAACATCAAGGACTAATTTGCCAGAAATTTGTTCAGTAGGTCAAAATGGCTTCGTACATGGCTCAAGTAACATCAGAAGGTGTCAGTAAGTATATATAAAAAGTTCAAGATTGAGTTTTCTTTGGCCAGAAATATGTCCATTATGTCAAATATGCAAAACTCTATGGCTCAGGTAACATCAGAGTGAGGCATGTATGTAAAGTTCATGATCGAGGACTCTTGGGACCGAAAAACTTTAATCAAGTCTAAAATGGACTTCTGTATGGCTGAAATAACATCAGGAGTCAATGAGTATCCATAGAAAGTTCAAGATCAAGCGTCCTCAGGCTAGAAATATGTTTCGAAGGTCAAACATGGTCTACTGTCTGTCTAATGAAACACCAATAAGTCTGTATAGAATTTTCAGCATCAAGGACTAATTTGCCAGAAATTTGTTCAATAGGTCAAAAATAGGTTAATCCTTGGCTGAAGTAAAATACGACTGAGTCAAAGAGTATGTGTTTGAAAGTTCAAGATTAAGTACCAATTTGACAGAAATATGTGAATTAAGTCAAATGTGCAATACTCTGTGTCTGACGTATCATCAGAAAGAGTCAATGACTTTATATAAAAAGTTCATCATCGAGGACTACTTTGCCAGAAATTTGTTCTGTAGGTCGAAATGGGTTCGTATATGACTGAGGCAAGATCAGAGTGACAATGAATATGTGTTGAAAGTTCAAGGTAGAGTACTGTTGGGCCAGAAATATGTTCATTTGGTAAAATATGGACTACAGTATGGGAGATGTGACATCAGAAAGGCGTCAATATGTCCATTGGGTCAAATATGCAATACTTTATGTCTGACGTTCCATCAGATGGAGTCAATGAGTAGGTAAAGAAAGTTCTTGATCGAGGACTAATTTGCCAGAAATATGTTCAGTAGATCTTATGTGGACTTCTGTATGGGTGTAGTCAAATCTGAAGGAGTCAAAGAGTATATATAGAAAGTTCAAGATCAAGCGCACTTAGTCCAGAAATGTTTCTTAGGTCACATGTGTTCTACTGTCTGTCTGATGTAACACCCAGAGTCAATGAGTCTGTATAGAAATTTCATCATCAAGGTCAAATTTGCCAGAAATTTGTTCAGTAGGTCAAAATGGCTTCATATATGACTCAAGTAACATCATAGTGAATCAATGAGTTTGTACTGAAAGTTGAAGATTGAGCACTTTTCGGCCAAAACTATGATAATTAGCTCAAATATGGACTCCAGTAAGGCTTGATGTGACATCAGAGGGCGTCAGTAAGTGTATGTAAAAAATTAAAGATCGAGTATTCTTTGGCCAGAAAAATGTCCAGTAGGACACATGCAATACTCTATGGCTGATGTAAGATCAAAATGAGGCATCTATATAAAGTTCATGATCAAGGACTCTTAGGACTGAAAAACTTTAATCAAGTCTAAAATGGAATAGATGGAGTCAATGACTATGTATAGAAAGTTCAAGACTGGGCCAGAAATATGTTCTGAAAGTCATGGACCTCTATATATATGGCTGATATGAAATCAGAAGGTGTCAATGAGTGTATATAAAATCTTCAAAGTCGAATACTTTTCGGCCAGAAATATGTTCCGTCGGTCAAATATGGACTACTGTCTGGCTTATCTAACATCAGATGGAGTCAATAATTATGTAGAAAAAATTCATGATCGAGGACAATATATGTTTAAGTAGGTCTAAAATAGACTTCTGTATGGCTGAAGTAAAAAATCTGGAGTCAATGACTGTTAATAGAAAGTTCAAGATAAAGCACTCTTAGGCCCGAAATATGTTTTTAAGGTGGACTACTGTCTGTCTGATGAAACACAAGGAGTCAATAAGTCTGTATGGAATTTTCAACATCAAGGACTAATTTGCCAGAAATTTGTTCAGTAGGTCAAAATGGCTTCGTACATGGCTCAAGTAACATCAGAAGGTGTCAGTAAGTATATATAAAAAGTTCAAGATTGAGTTTTCTTTGGCCAGAAATATGTCCATTATGTCAAATATGCAAAACTCTATGGCTCAGGTAACATCAGAGTGAGGCATGTATGTAAAGTTCATGATCGAGGACTCTTGGGACCGAAAAACTTTAATCAAGTCTAAAATGGACTTCTGTATGGCTGAAATAACATCAGGAGTCAATGAGTATCCATAGAAAGTTCAAGATCAAGCGTCCTCAGGCTAGAAATATGTTTCGAAGGTCAAACATGGTCTACTGTCTGTCTAATGAAACACCAATAAGTCTGTATAGAATTTTCAGCATCAAGGACTAATTTGCCAGAAATTTGTTCAATAGGTCAAAAATAGGTTAATCCTTGGCTGAAGTAAAATACGACTGAGTCAAAGAGTATGTGTTTGATAGTTCAAGATTAAGTACCAATTTGACAGAAATATGTGAATTAAGTCAAATGTGCAATACTCTGTGTCTGACGTATCATCAGAAAGAGTCAATGACTTTATATAAAAAGTTCATCATCGAGGACTACTTTGCCAGAAATTTGTTCTGTAGGTCGAAATGGGTTCGTATATGACTGAGGCAAGATCAGAGTGACAATGAATATGTGTTGAAAGTTCAAGGTAGAGTACTGTTGGGCCAGAAATATGTTCATTTGGTAAAATATGGACTACAGTATGGGAGATGTGACATCAGAAAGGCGTCAATATGTCCATTGGGTCAAATATGCAATACTTTATGTCTGACGTTCCATCAGATGGAGTCAATGAGTAGGTAAAGAAAGTTCTTGATCGAGGACTAATTTGCCAAAAATATGTTCAGTAGATCTTATGTGGACTTCTGTATGGGTGTAGTCAAATCTGAAGGAGTCAAAGAGTATATATAGAAAGTTCAAGATCAAGCGCACTTAGTCCAGAAATGTTTCTTAGGTCACATGTGTTCTACTGTCTGTCTGATGTAACACCCAGAGTCAATGAGTCTGTATAGAAATTTCATCATCAAGGTCAAATTTGCCAGAAATTTGTTCAGTAGGTCAAAATGGCTTCATATATGACTCAAGTAACATCATAGTGAATCAATGAGTTTGTACTGAAAGTTGAAGATTGAGCACTTTTCGGCCAAAACTATGATAATTAGCTCAAATATGGACTCCAGTAAGGCTTGATGTGACATCAGAGGGCGTCAGTAAGTGTATGTAAAAAATTAAAGATCGAGTATTCTTTGGCCAGAAAAATGTCCAGTAGGACACATGCAATACTCTAAGGCTGATGTAAGATCAAAATGAGGCATCTATATAAAGTTCATGATCAAGGACTCTTAGGACTGAAAAACTTTAATCAAGTCTAAAATGGAATAGATGGAGTCAATGACTATGTATAGAAAGTTCAAGACTGGGCCAGAAATATGTTCTGAAAGTCATGGACCTCTATATATGGCTGATATGAAATCAGAAGGTGTCAATGAGTGTATATAAAATCTTCAAAGTCGAATACTTTTCGGCCAGAAATATGTTCCGTCGGTCAAATATGGACTACTGTCTGGCTTATCTAACATCAGATGGAGTCAATAATTATGTAGAAAAAATTCATGATCAAGGACAAAAAATGTTTAAGTAGGTCTAAAATAGACTTCTGTATGGCTGAAGTAAAAAATCTGGAGTCAATGACTGTTTATAGAAAGTTCAAGATAAAGCACTCTTAGGCCCGAAATATGTTTTTAAGGTGGACTACTGTCTGTCTGATGAAACACAAGGAGTCAATAAGTCTGTATGGAATTTTCAACATCAAGGACTAATTTGCCAGAAATTTGTTCAGTAGGTCAAAATGGCTTCGTACATGGCTCAAGTAACATCAGAAGGTGTCAGTAAGTATATATAAAAAGTTCAAGATTGAGTTTTCTTTGGCCAGAAATATGTCCATTATGTCAAATATGCAAAACTCTATGGCTCAGGTAACATCAGAGTGAGGCATGTATGTAAAGTTCATGATCGAGGACTCTTGGGACCGAAAAACTTTAATCAAGTCTAAAATGGACTTCTGTATGGCTGAAATAACATCAGGAGTCAATGAGTATCCATAGAAAGTTCAAGATCAAGCGTCCTCAGGCTAGAAATATGTTTCGAAGGTCAAACATGGTCTACTGTCTGTCTAATGAAACACCAATAAGTCTGTGTAGAATTTTCAGCATCAAGGACTAATTTGCCAGAAATTTGTTCAATAGGTCAAAAATAGGTTAATCCTTGGCTGAAGTAAAATACGACTGAGTCAAAGAGTATGTGTTTGAAAGTTCAAGATTAAGTACCAATTTGACAGAAATATGTGAATTAAGTCAAATGTGCAATACTCTGTGTCTGACGTATCATCAGAAAGTCAATGACTTTATATAAAAAGTTCATCATCGAGGACTAATTTGCCAGAAATTTGTTCTGTAGGTCGAAATTAGGTTCGTATATGACTGAGGCAAGATCAGAGTGACTCAATGAATATGTGTTGAAAGTTCAAGGTAGAGTACTGTTGGGCCAGAAATATGTTCATTTGGTAAAATATGGACTACAGTATGGGAGATGTGACATCAGAAAGGCGTCAATATGTCCATTGGGTCAAATATGCAATACTTTATGTCTGACGTTCCATCAGATGGAGTCAATGAGTAGGTAAAGAAAGTTCTTGATCGAGGACTAATTTGCCAGAAATATGTTCAGTAGATCTTATGTGGACTTCTGTATGGGTGTAGTCAAATCTGAAGGAGTCAAAGAGTATATATAGAAAGTTCAAGATCAAGCGCACTTAGTCCAGAAATGTTTCTTAGGTCACATGTGTTCTACTGTCTGTCTGATGTAACACCCAGAGTCAATGAGTCTGTATAGAAATTTCATCATCAAGGTCAAATTTGCCAGAAATTTGTTCAGTAGGTCAAAATGGCTTCATATATGACTCAAGTAACATCATAGTGAATCAATGAGTTTGTACTGAAAGTTGAAGATTGAGCACTTTTCGGCCAAAACTATGATAATTAGCTCAAATATGGACTCCAGTAAGGCTTGATGTGACATCAGAGGGCGTCAGTAAGTGTATGTAAAAAATTAAAGATCAAGTATTCTTTGGCCAGAAAAATGTCCAGTAGGACACATGCAATACTCTATGGCTGATGTAAGATCAAAATGAGGCATCTATATAAAGTTCATGATCAAGGACTCTTAGGACTGAAAAACTTTAATCAAGTCTAAAATGGAATAGATGGAGTCAATGACTATGTATAGAAAGTTCAAGACTGGGCCAGAAATATGTTCTGAAAGTCATGGACCTCTATATATGGCTGATATGAAATCAGAAGGTGTCAATGAGTGTATATAAAATCTTCAAAATTGAATACTTTTCGGCCAGAAATATGTTCCGTCGGTCAAATATGGACTACTGTCTGGCTTATCTAACATCAGATGGAGTCAATAATTATGTAGAAAAAATTCATGATCGAGGACAAGAAATGTTTAAGTAGGTCTAAAATGGACTTCTTTATGGCTGAAGTAAAAAATCTGGAGTCAATGACTGTTCATAGAAAGTTCAAGATAAAGCACTCTTAGGCCCGAAATATGTTTCTAAGGTGGACTACTGTCTGTCTGATGAAACACAAGAAGGAGTCAATAAGTCTGTATGGAATTTTCAACATCAAGGACTAATTTGCCAGAAATTTGTTCAGTAGGTCAAAATGGCTTTGTACATGGCTCAAGTAACATCAGAAGGTGTCAGTAAGTATATATAAAAAGTTCAAGATCGAGTTTTCTTTGGCCAGAAATATGTCCATTATGTCAAATATGCAAAACTCTATGGCTCAAGTAACATCAGAGTGAGGCATCTATATGAAGTTCATGATCAAGGACTCTTGGGACCAAAAAACTTTAATCAAGTCTAAAATGGACTTCTGTATGGCTGATATAACATCAGGAGTCAATGAGTATCCATAGAAAGTTCAAGATCAAGCGTCCTCAGGCTAGAAATATGTTTTGAAGGTCAAAGATGGACTACTGTCTGTCTGATTAAACACCAATAAGTCTGTGTAGAATTTTCAACATCAAGGACTATTTTGCCAGAAATTTGTTCAATAGGTCAAAAATAGGTTAATCCTTGGCTGAAGTAAAATACGACAAGTCAATGAGTATGTGTTTGAAAGTTCAAGATTAAGTACCAATTTGACAGAAATATGTGAATTAAGTCAAATGTGCAATACTCTGTGTCTGAATATGTGTTGAAAGTTCAAGGTAGAGTACTGTTGGGCCAGAAATATGTTCATTTGGTAAAATATGGACTACAGTATGGGAGATGTGACATCAGAAAGGCGTCAATATGTCCATTGGGTCAAATATGCAATACTTTATGTCTGACGTTCCATCAGATGGAGTCAATGAGTAGGTAAAGAAAGTTCTTGATCGAGGACTAATTTGCCAGAAATATGTTCAGTAGATCTTATGTGGACTTCTGTATGGGTGTAGTCAAATCTGAAGGAGTCAAAGAGTATATATAGAAAGTTCAAGATCAAGCGCACTTAGTCCAGAAATGTTTCTTAGGTCACATGTGTTCTACTGTCTGTCTGATGTAACACCCAGAGTCAATGAGTCTGTATAGAAATTTCATCATCAAGGTCAAATTTGCCAGAAATTTGTTCAGTAGGTCAAAATGGCTTCATATATGACTCAAGTAACATCATAGTGAATCAATGAGTTTGTACTGAAAGTTGAAGATTGAGCACTTTTCGGCCAAAACTATGATAATTAGCTCAAATATGGACTCCAGTAAGGCTTGATGTGACATCAGAGGGCGTCAGTAAGTGTATGTAAAAAATTAAAGATCGAGTATTCTTTGGCCAGAAAAATGTCCAGTAGGACACATGCAATACTCTATGGCTGATGTAAGATCAAAATGAGGCATCTATATAAAGTTCATGATCAAGGACTCTTAGGACTGAAAAACTTTAATCAAGTCTAAAATGGAATAGATGGAGTCAATGACTATGTATAGAAAGTTCAAGACTGGGCCAGAAATATGTTCTGAAAGTCATGGACCTCTATATATATGGCTGATATGAAATCAGAAGGTGTCAATGAGTGTATATAAAATCTTCAAAGTCGAATACTTTTCGGCCAGAAATATGTTCCGTCGGTCAAATATGGACTACTGTCTGGCTTATCTAACATCAGATGGAGTCAATAATTATGTAGAAAAAATTCATGATCGAGGACAATATATGTTTAAGTAGGTCTAAAATAGACTTCTGTATGGCTGAAGTAAAAAATCTGGAGTCAATGACTGTTAATAGAAAGTTCAAGATAAAGCACTCTTAGGCCCGAAATATGTTTTTAAGGTGGACTACTGTCTGTCTGATGAAACACAAGGAGTCAATAAGTCTGTATGGAATTTTCAACATCAAGGACTAATTTGCCAGAAATTTGTTCAGTAGGTCAAAATGGCTTCGTACATGGCTCAAGTAACATCAGAAGGTGTCAGTAAGTATATATAAAAAGTTCAAGATTGAGTTTTCTTTGGCCAGAAATATGTCCATTATGTCAAATATGCAAAACTCTATGGCTCAGGTAACATCAGAGTGAGGCATGTATGTAAAGTTCATGATCGAGGACTCTTGGGACCGAAAAACTTTAATCAAGTCTAAAATGGACTTCTGTATGGCTGAAATAACATCAGGAGTCAATGAGTATCCATAGAAAGTTCAAGATCAAGCGTCCTCAGGCTAGAAATATGTTTCGAAGGTCAAACATGGTCTACTGTCTGTCTAATGAAACACCAATAAGTCTGTATAGAATTTTCAGCATCAAGGACTAATTTGCCAGAAATTTGTTCAATAGGTCAAAAATAGGTTAATCCTTGGCTGAAGTAAAATACGACTGAGTCAAAGAGTATGTGTTTGATAGTTCAAGATTAAGTACCAATTTGACAGAAATATGTGAATTAAGTCAAATGTGCAATACTCTGTGTCTGACGTATCATCAGAAAGTCAATGACTTTATATAAAAAGTTCATCATCGAGGACTACTTTGCCAGAAATTTGTTCTGTAGGTCGAAATGGGTTCGTATATGACTGAGGCAAGATCAGAGTGACAATGAATATGTGTTGAAAGTTCAAGGTAGAGTACTGTTGGGCCAGAAATATGTTCATTTGGTAAAATATGGACTACAGTATGGGAGATGTGACATCAGAAAGGCGTCAATATGTCCATTGGGTCAAATATGCAATACTTTATGTCTGACGTTCCATCAGATGGAGTCAATGAGTAGGTAAAGAAAGTTCTTGATCGAGGACTAATTTGCCAAAAATATGTTCAGTAGATCTTATGTGGACTTCTGTATGGGTGTAGTCAAATCTGAAGGAGTCAAAGAGTATATATAGAAAGTTCAAGATCAAGCGCACTTAGTCCAGAAATGTTTCTTAGGTCACATGTGTTCTACTGTCTGTCTGATGTAACACCCAGAGTCAATGAGTCTGTATAGAAATTTCATCATCAAGGTCAAATTTGCCAGAAATTTGTTCAGTAGGTCAAAATGGCTTCATATATGACTCAAGTAACATCATAGTGAATCAATGAGTTTGTACTGAAAGTTGAAGATTGAGCACTTTTCGGCCAAAACTATGATAATTAGCTCAAATATGGACTCCAGTAAGGCTTGATGTGACATCAGAGGGCGTCAGTAAGTGTATGTAAAAAATTAAAGATCGAGTATTCTTTGGCCAGAAAAATGTCCAGTAGGACACATGCAATACTCTATGGCTGATGTAAGATCAAAATGAGGCATCTATATAAAGTTCATGATCAAGGACTCTTAGGACTGAAAAACTTTAATCAAGTCTAAAATGGAATAGATGGAGTCAATGACTATGTATAGAAAGTTCAAGACTGGGCCAGAAATATGTTCTGAAAGTCATGGACCTCTATATATGGCTGATATGAAATCAGAAGGTGTCAATGAGTGTATATAAAATCTTCAAAGTCGAATACTTTTCGGCCAGAAATATGTTCCGTCGGTCAAATATGGACTACTGTCTGGCTTATCTAACATCAGATGGAGTCAATAATTATGTAGAAAAAATTCATGATCAAGGACAAAAAATGTTTAAGTAGGTCTAAAATAGACTTCTGTATGGCTGAAGTAAAAAATCTGGAGTCAATGACTGTTTATAGAAAGTTCAAGATAAAGCACTCTTAGGCCCGAAATATGTTTTTAAGGTGGACTACTGTCTGTCTGATGAAACACAAGGAGTCAATAAGTCTGTATGGAATTTTCAACATCAAGGACTAATTTGCCAGAAATTTGTTCAGTAGGTCAAAATGGCTTCGTACATGGCTCAAGTAACATCAGAAGGTGTCAGTAAGTATATATAAAAAGTTCAAGATTGAGTTTTCTTTGGCCAGAAATATGTCCATTATGTCAAATATGCAAAACTCTATGGCTCAGGTAACATCAGAGTGAGGCATGTATGTAAAGTTCATGATCGAGGACTCTTGGGACCGAAAAACTTTAATCAAGTCTAAAATGGACTTCTGTATGGCTGAAATAACATCAGGAGTCAATGAGTATCCATAGAAAGTTCAAGATCAAGCGTCCTCAGGCTAGAAATATGTTTCGAAGGTCAAACATGGTCTACTGTCTGTCTAATGAAACACCAATAAGTCTGTGTAGAATTTTCAGCATCAAGGACTAATTTGCCAGAAATTTGTTCAATAGGTCAAAAATAGGTTAATCCTTGGCTGAAGTAAAATACGACTGAGTCAAAGAGTATGTGTTTGAAAGTTCAAGATTAAGTACCAATTTGACAGAAATATGTGAATTAAGTCAAATGTGCAATACTCTGTGTCTGACGTATCATCAGAAAGTCAATGACTTTATATAAAAAGTTCATCATCGAGGACTAATTTGCCAGAAATTTGTTCTGTAGGTCGAAATTAGGTTCGTATATGACTGAGGCAAGATCAGAGTGACTCAATGAATATGTGTTGAAAGTTCAAGGTAGAGTACTGTTGGGCCAGAAATATGTTCATTTGGTAAAATATGGACTACAGTATGGGAGATGTGACATCAGAAAGGCGTCAATATGTCCATTGGGTCAAATATGCAATACTTTATGTCTGACGTTCCATCAGATGGAGTCAATGAGTAGGTAAAGAAAGTTCTTGATCGAGGACTAATTTGCCAGAAATATGTTCAGTAGATCTTATGTGGACTTCTGTATGGGTGTAGTCAAATCTGAAGGAGTCAAAGAGTATATATAGAAAGTTCAAGATCAAGCGCACTTAGTCCAGAAATGTTTCTTAGGTCACATGTGTTCTACTGTCTGTCTGATGTAACACCCAGAGTCAATGAGTCTGTATAGAAATTTCATCATCAAGGTCAAATTTGCCAGAAATTTGTTCAGTAGGTCAAAATGGCTTCATATATGACTCAAGTAACATCATAGTGAATCAATGAGTTTGTACTGAAAGTTGAAGATTGAGCACTTTTCGGCCAAAACTATGATAATTAGCTCAAATATGGACTCCAGTAAGGCTTGATGTGACATCAGAGGGCGTCAGTAAGTGTATGTAAAAAATTAAAGATCGAGTATTCTTTGGCCAGAAAAATGTCCAGTAGGACACATGCAATACTCTATGGCTGATGTAAGATCAAAATGAGGCATCTATATAAAGTTCATGATCAAGGACTCTTAGGACTGAAAAACTTTAATCAAGTCTAAAATGGAATAGATGGAGTCAATGACTATGTATAGAAAGTTCAAGACTGGGCCAGAAATATGTTCTGAAAGTCATGGACCTCTATATATGGCTGATATGAAATCAGAAGGTGTCAATGAGTGTATATAAAATCTTCAAAGTCGAATACTTTTCGGCCAGAAATATGTTCCGTCGGTCAAATATGGACTACTGTCTGGCTTATCTAACATCAGATGGAGTCAATAATTATGTAGAAAAAATTCATGATCGAGGACAAAAAATGTTTAAGTAGGTCTAAAATAGACTTCTGTATGGCTGAAGTAAAAAATCTGGAGTCAATGACTGTTTATAGAAAGTTCAAGATAAAGCACTCTTAGGCCCGAAATATGTTTTTAAGGTGGACTACTGTCTGTCTGATGAAACACAAGGAGTCAATAAGTCTGTATGGAATTTTCAACATCAAGGACTAATTTGCCAGAAATTTGTTCAGTAGGTCAAAATGGCTTCGTACATGGCTCAAGTAACATCAGAAGGTGTCAGTAAGTATATATAAAAAGTTCAAGATTGAGTTTTCTTTGGCCAGAAATATGTCCATTATGTCAAATATGCAAAACTCTATGGCTCAGGTAACATCAGAGTGAGGCATGTATGTAAAGTTCATGATCGAGGACTCTTGGGACCGAAAAACTTTAATCAAGTCTAAAATGGACTTCTGTATGGCTGAAATAACATCAGGAGTCAATGAGTATCCATAGAAAGTTCAAGATCAAGCGTCCTCAGGCTAGAAATATGTTTCGAAGGTCAAACATGGTCTACTGTCTGTCTAATGAAACACCAATAAGTCTGTGTAGAATTTTCAGCATCAAGGACTAATTTGCCAGAAATTTGTTCAATAGGTCAAAAATAGGTTAATCCTTGGCTGAAGTAAAATACGACTGAGTCAAAGAGTATGTGTTTGAAAGTTCAAGATTAAGTACCAATTTGACAGAAATATGTGAATTAAGTCAAATGTGCAATACTCTGTGTCTGACGTATCATCAGAAAGAGTTAATGACTTTATATAAAAAGTTCATCATCGAGGACTACTTTGCCAAAAATTTGTTCTGTAGGTCGAAATGGGTTCGTATATGACTGAGGCAAGATCAGAGTGACAATGAATATGTGTTGAAAGTTCAAGGTAGAGTACTGTTGGGCCAGAAATATGTTCATTTGGTAAAATATGGACTACAGTATGGGAGATGTGACATCAGAAAGGCGTCAATATGTCCATTGGGTCAAATATGCAATACTTTATGTCTGACGTTCCATCAGATGGAGTCAATGAGTAGGTAAAGAAAGTTCTTGATCGAGGACTAATTTGCCAGAAATATGTTCAGTAGATCTTATGTGGACTTCTGTATGGGTGTAGTCAAATCTGAAGGAGTCAAAGAGTATATATAGAAAGTTCAAGATCAAGCGCACTTAGTCCAGAAATGTTTCTTAGGTCACATGTGTTCTACTGTCTGTCTGATGTAACACCCAGAGTCAATGAGTCTGTATAGAAATTTCATCATCAAGGTCAAATTTGCCAGAAATTTGTTCAGTAGGTCAAAATGGCTTCATATATGACTCAAGTAACATCATAGTGAATCAATGAGTTTGTACTGAAAGTTGAAGATTGAGCACTTTTCGGCCAAAACTATGATAATTAGCTCAAATATGGACTCCAGTAAGGCTTGATGTGACATCAGAGGGCGTCAGTAAGTGTATGTAAAAAATTAAAGATCGAGTATTCTTTGGCCAGAAAAATGTCCAGTAGGACACATGCAATACTCTATGGCTGATGTAAGATCAAAATGAGGCATCTATATAAAGTTCATGATCAAGGACTCTTAGGACTGAAAAACTTTAATCAAGTCTAAAATGGAATAGATGGAGTCAATGACTATGTATAGAAAGTTCAAGACTGGGCCAGAAATATGTTCTGAAAGTCATGGACCTCTATATATATGGCTGATATGAAATCAGAAGGTGTCAATGAGTGTATATAAAATCTTCAAAGTCGAATACTTTTCGGCCAGAAATATGTTCCGTCGGTCAAATATGGACTACTGTCTGGCTTATCTAACATCAGATGGAGTCAATAATTATGTAGAAAAAATTCATGATCGAGGACAATATATGTTTAAGTAGGTCTAAAATAGACTTCTGTATGGCTGAAGTAAAAAATCTGGAGTCAATGACTGTTAATAGAAAGTTCAAGATAAAGCACTCTTAGGCCCGAAATATGTTTTTAAGGTGGACTACTGTCTGTCTGATGAAACACAAGGAGTCAATAAGTCTGTATGGAATTTTCAACATCAAGGACTAATTTGCCAGAAATTTGTTCAGTAGGTCAAAATGGCTTCGTACATGGCTCAAGTAACATCAGAAGGTGTCAGTAAGTATATATAAAAAGTTCAAGATTGAGTTTTCTTTGGCCAGAAATATGTCCATTATGTCAAATATGCAAAACTCTATGGCTCAGGTAACATCAGAGTGAGGCATGTATGTAAAGTTCATGATCGAGGACTCTTGGGACCGAAAAACTTTAATCAAGTCTAAAATGGACTTCTGTATGGCTGAAATAACATCAGGAGTCAATGAGTATCCATAGAAAGTTCAAGATCAAGCGTCCTCAGGCTAGAAATATGTTTCGAAGGTCAAACATGGTCTACTGTCTGTCTAATGAAACACCAATAAGTCTGTATAGAATTTTCAGCATCAAGGACTAATTTGCCAGAAATTTGTTCAATAGGTCAAAAATAGGTTAATCCTTGGCTGAAGTAAAATACGACTGAGTCAAAGAGTATGTGTTTGATAGTTCAAGATTAAGTACCAATTTGACAGAAATATGTGAATTAAGTCAAATGTGCAATACTCTGTGTCTGACGTATCATCAGAAAGAGTCAATGACTTTATATAAAAAGTTCATCATCGAGGACTACTTTGCCAGAAATTTGTTCTGTAGGTCGAAATGGGTTCGTATATGACTGAGGCAAGATCAGAGTGACAATGAATATGTGTTGAAAGTTCAAGGTAGAGTACTGTTGGGCCAGAAATATGTTCATTTGGTAAAATATGGACTACAGTATGGGAGATGTGACATCAGAAAGGCGTCAATATGTCCATTGGGTCAAATATGCAATACTTTATGTCTGACGTTCCATCAGATGGAGTCAATGAGTAGGTAAAGAAAGTTCTTGATCGAGGACTAATTTGCCAAAAATATGTTCAGTAGATCTTATGTGGACTTCTGTATGGGTGTAGTCAAATCTGAAGGAGTCAAAGAGTATATATAGAAAGTTCAAGATCAAGCGCACTTAGTCCAGAAATGTTTCTTAGGTCACATGTGTTCTACTGTCTGTCTGATGTAACACCCAGAGTCAATGAGTCTGTATAGAAATTTCATCATCAAGGTCAAATTTGCCAGAAATTTGTTCAGTAGGTCAAAATGGCTTCATATATGACTCAAGTAACATCATAGTGAATCAATGAGTTTGTACTGAAAGTTGAAGATTGAGCACTTTTCGGCCAAAACTATGATAATTAGCTCAAATATGGACTCCAGTAAGGCTTGATGTGACATCAGAGGGCGTCAGTAAGTGTATGTAAAAAATTAAAGATCGAGTATTCTTTGGCCAGAAAAATGTCCAGTAGGACACATGCAATACTCTATGGCTGATGTAAGATCAAAATGAGGCATCTATATAAAGTTCATGATCAAGGACTCTTAGGACTGAAAAACTTTAATCAAGTCTAAAATGGAATAGATGGAGTCAATGACTATGTATAGAAAGTTCAAGACTGGGCCAGAAATATGTTCTGAAAGTCATGGACCTCTATATATGGCTGATATGAAATCAGAAGGTGTCAATGAGTGTATATAAAATCTTCAAAGTCGAATACTTTTCGGCCAGAAATATGTTCCGTCGGTCAAATATGGACTACTGTCTGGCTTATCTAACATCAGATGGAGTCAATAATTATGTAGAAAAAATTCATGATCAAGGACAAAAAATGTTTAAGTAGGTCTAAAATAGACTTCTGTATGGCTGAAGTAAAAAATCTGGAGTCAATGACTGTTTATAGAAAGTTCAAGATAAAGCACTCTTAGGCCCGAAATATGTTTTTAAGGTGGACTACTGTCTGTCTGATGAAACACAAGGAGTCAATAAGTCTGTATGGAATTTTCAACATCAAGGACTAATTTGCCAGAAATTTGTTCAGTAGGTCAAAATGGCTTCGTACATGGCTCAAGTAACATCAGAAGGTGTCAGTAAGTATATATAAAAAGTTCAAGATTGAGTTTTCTTTGGCCAGAAATATGTCCATTATGTCAAATATGCAAAACTCTATGGCTCAGGTAACATCAGAGTGAGGCATGTATGTAAAGTTCATGATCGAGGACTCTTGGGACCGAAAAACTTTAATCAAGTCTAAAATGGACTTCTGTATGGCTGAAATAACATCAGGAGTCAATGAGTATCCATAGAAAGTTCAAGATCAAGCGTCCTCAGGCTAGAAATATGTTTCGAAGGTCAAACATGGTCTACTGTCTGTCTAATGAAACACCAATAAGTCTGTGTAGAATTTTCAGCATCAAGGACTAATTTGCCAGAAATTTGTTCAATAGGTCAAAAATAGGTTAATCCTTGGCTGAAGTAAAATACGACTGAGTCAAAGAGTATGTGTTTGAAAGTTCAAGATTAAGTACCAATTTGACAGAAATATGTGAATTAAGTCAAATGTGCAATACTCTGTGTCTGACGTATCATCAGAAAGTCAATGACTTTATATAAAAAGTTCATCATCGAGGACTAATTTGCCAGAAATTTGTTCTGTAGGTCGAAATTAGGTTCGTATATGACTGAGGCAAGATCAGAGTGACTCAATGAATATGTGTTGAAAGTTCAAGGTAGAGTACTGTTGGGCCAGAAATATGTTCATTTGGTAAAATATGGACTACAGTATGGGAGATGTGACATCAGAAAGGCGTCAATATGTCCATTGGGTCAAATATGCAATACTTTATGTCTGACGTTCCATCAGATGGAGTCAATGAGTAGGTAAAGAAAGTTCTTGATCGAGGACTAATTTGCCAGAAATATGTTCAGTAGATCTTATGTGGACTTCTGTATGGGTGTAGTCAAATCTGAAGGAGTCAAAGAGTATATATAGAAAGTTCAAGATCAAGCGCACTTAGTCCAGAAATGTTTCTTAGGTCACATGTGTTCTACTGTCTGTCTGATGTAACACCCAGAGTCAATGAGTCTGTATAGAAATTTCATCATCAAGGTCAAATTTGCCAGAAATTTGTTCAGTAGGTCAAAATGGCTTCATATATGACTCAAGTAACATCATAGTGAATCAATGAGTTTGTACTGAAAGTTGAAGATTGAGCACTTTTCGGCCAAAACTATGATAATTAGCTCAAATATGGACTCCAGTAAGGCTTGATGTGACATCAGAGGGCGTCAGTAAGTGTATGTAAAAAATTAAAGATCGAGTATTCTTTGGCCAGAAAAATGTCCAGTAGGACACATGCAATACTCTATGGCTGATGTAAGATCAAAATGAGGCATCTATATAAAGTTCATGATCAAGGACTCTTAGGACTGAAAAACTTTAATCAAGTCTAAAATGGAATAGATGGAGTCAATGACTATGTATAGAAAGTTCAAGACTGGGCCAGAAATATGTTCTGAAAGTCATGGACCTCTATATATGGCTGATATGAAATCAGAAGGTGTCAATGAGTGTATATAAAATCTTCAAAGTCGAATACTTTTCGGCCAGAAATATGTTCCGTCGGTCAAATATGGACTACTGTCTGGCTTATCTAACATCAGATGAAGTCAATAATTATGTATATAAAATTCATAATCGAGGACAAAAAAAGTTTAAAAGTAGGTCTAAAATAGACTTCTGTATGGCTGAAGTAAAAAATCTGGAGTCAATGACTGTTTATAGAAAGTTCAAGATAAAGCACTCTTAGGCCCGAAATATGTTTTTAAGGTGGACTACTGTCTGTCTGATGAAACACAAGGAGTCAATAAGTCTGTATGGAATTTTCAACATCAAGGACTAATTTGCCAGAAATTTGTTCAGTAGGTCAAAATGGCTTCGTACATGGCTCAAGTAACATCAGAAGGTGTCAGTAAGTATATATAAAAAGTTCAAGATTGAGTTTTCTTTGGCCAGAAATATGTCCATTATGTCAAATATGCAAAACTCTATGGCTCAGGTAACATCAGAGTGAGGCATGTATGTAAAGTTCATGATCGAGGACTCTTGGGACCGAAAAACTTTAATCAAGTCTAAAATGGACTTCTGTATGGCTGAAATAACATCAGGAGTCAATGAGTATCCATAGAAAGTTCAAGATCAAGCGTCCTCAGGCTAGAAATATGTTTCGAAGGTCAAACATGGTCTACTGTCTGTCTAATGAAACACCAATAAGTCTGTATAGAATTTTCAGCATCAAGGACTAATTTGCCAGAAATTTGTTCAATAGGTCAAAAATAGGTTAATCCTTGGCTGAAGTAAAATACGACTGAGTCAAAGAGTATGTGTTTGAAAGTTCAAGATTAAGTACCAATTTGACAGAAATATGTGAATTAAGTCAAATGTGCAATACTCTGTGTCTGACGTATCATCAGAAAGAGTTAATGACTTTATATAAAAAGTTCATCATCGAGGACTACTTTGCCAAAAATTTGTTCTGTAGGTCGAAATGGGTTCGTATATGACTGAGGCAAGATCAGAGTGACAATGAATATGTGTTGAAAGTTCAAGGTAGAGTACTGTTGGGCCAGAAATATGTTCATTTGGTAAAATATGGACTACAGTATGGGAGATGTGACATCAGAAAGGCGTCAATATGTCCATTGGGTCAAATATGCAATACTTTATGTCTGACGTTCCATCAGATGGAGTCAATGAGTAGGTAAAGAAAGTTCTTGATCGAGGACTAATTTGCCAGAAATATGTTCAGTAGATCTTATGTGGACTTCTGTATGGGTGTAGTCAAATCTGAAGGAGTCAAAGAGTATATATAGAAAGTTCAAGATCAAGCGCACTTAGTCCAGAAATGTTTCTTAGGTCACATGTGTTCTACTGTCTGTCTGATGTAACACCCAGAGTCAATGAGTCTGTATAGAAATTTCATCATCAAGGTCAAATTTGCCAGAAATTTGTTCAGTAGGTCAAAATGGCTTCATATATGACTCAAGTAACATCATAGTGAATCAATGAGTTTGTACTGAAAGTTGAAGATTGAGCACTTTTCGGCCAAAACTATGATAATTAGCTCAAATATGGACTCCAGTAAGGCTTGATGTGACATCAGAGGGCGTCAGTAAGTGTATGTAAAAAATTAAAGATCGAGTATTCTTTGGCCAGAAAAATGTCCAGTAGGACACATGCAATACTCTATGGCTGATGTAAGATCAAAATGAGGCATCTATATAAAGTTCATGATCAAGGACTCTTAGGACTGAAAAACTTTAATCAAGTCTAAAATGGAATAGATGGAGTCAATGACTATGTATAGAAAGTTCAAGACTGGGCCAGAAATATGTTCTGAAAGTCATGGACCTCTATATATATGGCTGATATGAAATCAGAAGGTGTCAATGAGTGTATATAAAATCTTCAAAGTCGAATACTTTTCGGCCAGAAATATGTTCCGTCGGTCAAATATGGACTACTGTCTGGCTTATCTAACATCAGATGGAGTCAATAATTATGTAGAAAAAATTCATGATCGAGGACAATATATGTTTAAGTAGGTCTAAAATAGACTTCTGTATGGCTGAAGTAAAAAATCTGGAGTCAATGACTGTTAATAGAAAGTTCAAGATAAAGCACTCTTAGGCCCGAAATATGTTTTTAAGGTGGACTACTGTCTGTCTGATGAAACACAAGGAGTCAATAAGTCTGTATGGAATTTTCAACATCAAGGACTAATTTGCCAGAAATTTGTTCAGTAGGTCAAAATGGCTTCGTACATGGCTCAAGTAACATCAGAAGGTGTCAGTAAGTATATATAAAAAGTTCAAGATTGAGTTTTCTTTGGCCAGAAATATGTCCATTATGTCAAATATGCAAAACTCTATGGCTCAGGTAACATCAGAGTGAGGCATGTATGTAAAGTTCATGATCGAGGACTCTTGGGACCGAAAAACTTTAATCAAGTCTAAAATGGACTTCTGTATGGCTGAAATAACATCAGGAGTCAATGAGTATCCATAGAAAGTTCAAGATCAAGCGTCCTCAGGCTAGAAATATGTTTCGAAGGTCAAACATGGTCTACTGTCTGTCTAATGAAACACCAATAAGTCTGTATAGAATTTTCAGCATCAAGGACTAATTTGCCAGAAATTTGTTCAATAGGTCAAAAATAGGTTAATCCTTGGCTGAAGTAAAATACGACTGAGTCAAAGAGTATGTGTTTGAAAGTTCAAGATTAAGTACCAATTTGACAGAAATATGTGAATTAAGTCAAATGTGCAATACTCTGTGTCTGACGTATCATCAGAAAGAGTTAATGACTTTATATAAAAAGTTCATCATCGAGGACTACTTTGCCAGAAATTTGTTCTGTAGGTCGAAATGGGTTCGTATATGACTGAGGCAAGATCAGAGTGACAATGAATATGTGTTGAAAGTTCAAGGTAGAGTACTGTTGGGCCAGAAATATGTTCATTTGGTAAAATATGGACTACAGTATGGGAGATGTGACATCAGAAAGGCGTCAATATGTCCATTGGGTCAAATATGCAATACTTTATGTCTGACGTTCCATCAGATGGAGTCAATGAGTAGGTAAAGAAAGTTCTTGATCGAGGACTAATTTGCCAGAAATATGTTCAGTAGATCTTATGTGGACTTCTGTATGGGTGTAGTCAAATCTGAAGGAGTCAAAGAGTATATATAGAAAGTTCAAGATCAAGCGCACTTAGTCCAGAAATGTTTCTTAGGTCACATGTGTTCTACTGTCTGTCTGATGTAACACCCAGAGTCAATGAGTCTGTATAGAAATTTCATCATCAAGGTCAAATTTGCCAGAAATTTGTTCAATAGGTCAAAAATAGGTTAATCCTTGGCTGAAGTAAAATACGACTGAGTCAAAGAGTATGTGTTTGATAGTTCAAGATTAAGTACCAATTTGACAGAAATATGTGAATTAAGTCAAATGTGCAATACTCTGTGTCTGACGTATCATCAGAAAGAGTCAATGACTTTATATAAAAAGTTCATCATCGAGGACTACTTTGCCAGAAATTTGTTCTGTAGGTCGAAATGGGTTCGTATATGACTGAGGCAAGATCAGAGTGACAATGAATATGTGTTGAAAGTTCAAGGTAGAGTACTGTTGGGCCAGAAATATGTTCATTTGGTAAAATATGGACTACAGTATGGGAGATGTGACATCAGAAAGGCGTCAATATGTCCATTGGGTCAAATATGCAATACTTTATGTCTGACGTTCCATCAGATGGAGTCAATGAGTAGGTAAAGAAAGTTCTTGATCGAGGACTAATTTGCCAAAAATATGTTCAGTAGATCTTATGTGGACTTCTGTATGGGTGTAGTCAAATCTGAAGGAGTCAAAGAGTATATATAGAAAGTTCAAGATCAAGCGCACTTAGTCCAGAAATGTTTCTTAGGTCACATGTGTTCTACTGTCTGTCTGATGTAACACCCAGAGTCAATGAGTCTGTATAGAAATTTCATCATCAAGGTCAAATTTGCCAGAAATTTGTTCAGTAGGTCAAAATGGCTTCATATATGACTCAAGTAACATCATAGTGAATCAATGAGTTTGTACTGAAAGTTGAAGATTGAGCACTTTTCGGCCAAAACTATGATAATTAGCTCAAATATGGACTCCAGTAAGGCTTGATGTGACATCAGAGGGCGTCAGTAAGTGTATGTAAAAAATTAAAGATCGAGTATTCTTTGGCCAGAAAAATGTCCAGTAGGACACATGCAATACTCTATGGCTGATGTAAGATCAAAATGAGGCATCTATATAAAGTTCATGATCAAGGACTCTTAGGACTGAAAAACTTTAATCAAGTCTAAAATGGAATAGATGGAGTCAATGACTATGTATAGAAAGTTCAAGACTGGGCCAGAAATATGTTCTGAAAGTCATGGACCTCTATATATGGCTGATATGAAATCAGAAGGTGTCAATGAGTGTATATAAAATCTTCAAAGTCGAATACTTTTCGGCCAGAAATATGTTCCGTCGGTCAAATATGGACTACTGTCTGGCTTATCTAACATCAGATGGAGTCAATAATTATGTAGAAAAAATTCATGATCAAGGACAAAAAATGTTTAAGTAGGTCTAAAATAGACTTCTGTATGGCTGAAGTAAAAAATCTGGAGTCAATGACTGTTTATAGAAAGTTCAAGATAAAGCACTCTTAGGCCCGAAATATGTTTTTAAGGTGGACTACTGTCTGTCTGATGAAACACAAGGAGTCAATAAGTCTGTATGGAATTTTCAACATCAAGGACTAATTTGCCAGAAATTTGTTCAGTAGGTCAAAATGGCTTCGTACATGGCTCAAGTAACATCAGAAGGTGTCAGTAAGTATATATAAAAAGTTCAAGATTGAGTTTTCTTTGGCCAGAAATATGTCCATTATGTCAAATATGCAAAACTCTATGGCTCAGGTAACATCAGAGTGAGGCATGTATGTAAAGTTCATGATCGAGGACTCTTGGGACCGAAAAACTTTAATCAAGTCTAAAATGGACTTCTGTATGGCTGAAATAACATCAGGAGTCAATGAGTATCCATAGAAAGTTCAAGATCAAGCGTCCTCAGGCTAGAAATATGTTTCGAAGGTCAAACATGGTCTACTGTCTGTCTAATGAAACACCAATAAGTCTGTGTAGAATTTTCAGCATCAAGGACTAATTTGCCAGAAATTTGTTCAATAGGTCAAAAATAGGTTAATCCTTGGCTGAAGTAAAATACGACTGAGTCAAAGAGTATGTGTTTGAAAGTTCAAGATTAAGTACCAATTTGACAGAAATATGTGAATTAAGTCAAATGTGCAATACTCTGTGTCTGACGTATCATCAGAAAGTCAATGACTTTATATAAAAAGTTAATCATCGAGGACTAATTTGCCAGAAATTTGTTCTGTAGGTCGAAATTAGGTTCGTATATGACTGAGGCAATATCAGAGTGACTCAATGAATATGTGTTGAAAGTTCAAGGTAGAGTACTGTTGGGCCAGAAATATGTTCATTTGGTAAAATATGGACTACAGTATGGGAGATGTGACATCAGAAAGGCGTCAATATGTCCATTGGGTCAAATATGCAATACTTTATGTCTGACGTTCCATCAGATGGAGTCAATGAGTAGGTAAAGAAAGTTCTTGATCGAGGACTAATTTGCCAGAAATATGTTCAGTAGATCTTATGTGGACTTCTGTATGGGTGTAGTCAAATCTGAAGGAGTCAAAGAGTATATATAGAAAGTTCAAGATCAAGCACACTTAGTCCAGAAATGTTTCTTAGGTCACATGTGTTCTACTGTCTGTCTGATGTAACACCCAGAGTCAATGAGTCTGTATAGAAATTTCATCATCAAGGTCAAATTTGCCAGAAATTTGTTCAGTAGGTCAAAATGGCTTCATATATGACTCAAGTAACATCATAGTGAATCAATGAGTTTGTACTGAAAGTTGAAGATTGAGCACTTTTCGGTCAAAACTATGATAATTAGCTCAAATATGGACTCCAGTAAGGCTTGATGTGACATCAGAGGGCGTCAGTAAGTGTATGTAAAAAATTAAAGATCGAGTATTCTTTGGCCAGAAAAATGTCCAGTAGGACACATGCAATACTCTATGGCTGATGTAAGATCAAAATGAGGCATCTATATAAAGTTCATGATCAAGGACTCTTAGGACTGAAAAACTTTAATCAAGTCTAAAATGGAATAGATGGAGTCAATGACTATGTATAGAAAGTTCAAGACTGGGCCAGAAATATGTTCTGAAAGTCATGGACCTCTATATATGGCTGATATGAAATCAGAAGGTGTCAATGAGTGTATATAAAATCTTCAAAGTCGAATACTTTTCGGCCAGAAATATGTTCCGTCGGTCAAATATGGACTACTGTCTGGCTTATCTAACATCAGATGGAGTCAATAATTATGTAGAAAAAATTCATGATCGAGGACAATATATGTTTAAGTAGGTCTAAAATAGACTTCTGTATGGCTGAAGTAAAAAATCTGGAGTCAATGACTGTTTATAGAAAGTTCAAGATAAAGCACTCTTAGGCCCGAAATATGTTTTTAAGGTGGACTACTGTCTGTCTGATGAAACACAAGGAGTCAATAAGTCTGTATGGAATTTTCAACATCAAGGACTAATTTGCCAGAAATTTGTTCAGTAGGTCAAAATGGCTTCGTACATGGCTCAAGTAACATCAGAAGGTGTCAGTAAGTATATATAAAAAGTTCAAGATTGAGTTTTCTTTGGCCAGAAATATGTCCATTATGTCAAATATGCAAAACTCTATGGCTCAGGTAACATCAGAGTGAGGCATGTATGTAAAGTTCATGATCGAGGACTCTTGGGACCGAAAAACTTTAATCAAGTCTAAAATGGACTTCTGTATGGCTGAAATAACATCAGGAGTCAATGAGTATCCATAGAAAGTTCAAGATCAAGCGTCCTCAGGCTAGAAATATGTTTCGAAGGTCAAACATGGTCTACTGTCTGTCTAATGAAACACCAATAAGTCTGTATAGAATTTTCAGCATCAAGGACTAATTTGCCAGAAATTTGTTCAATAGGTCAAAAATAGGTTAATCCTTGGCTGAAGTAAAATACGACTGAGTCAAAGAGTATGTGTTTGAAAGTTCAAGATTAAGTACCAATTTGACAGAAATATGTGAATTAAGTCAAATGTGCAATACTCTGTGTCTGACGTATCATCAGAAAGAGTCAATGACTTTATATAAAAAGTTCATCATCGAGGACTACTTTGCCAGAAATTTGTTCTGTAGGTCGAAATGGGTTCGTATATGACTGAGGCAAGATCAGAGTGACAATGAATATGTGTTGAAAGTTCAAGGTAGAGTACTGTTGGGCCAGAAATATGTTCATTTGGTAAAATATGGACTACAGTATGGGAGATGTGACATCAGAAAGGCGTCAATATGTCCATTGGGTCAAATATGCAATACTTTATGTCTGACGTTCCATCAGATGGAGTCAATGAGTAGGTAAAGAAAGTTCTTGATCGAGGACTAATTTGCCAGAAATATGTTCAGTAGATCTTATGTGGACTTCTGTATGGGTGTAGTCAAATCTGAAGGAGTCAAAGAGTATATATAGAAAGTTCAAGATCAAGCGCACTTAGTCCAGAAATGTTTCTTAGGTCACATGTGTTCTACTGTCTGTCTGATGTAACACCCAGAGTCAATGAGTCTGTATAGAAATTTCATCATCAAGGTCAAATTTGCCAGAAATTTGTTCAGTAGGTCAAAATGGCTTCATATATGACTCAAGTAACATCATAGTGAATCAATGAGTTTGTACTGAAAGTTGAAGATTGAGCACTTTTCGGCCAAAACTATGATAATTAGCTCAAATATGGACTCCAGTAAGGCTTGATGTGACATCAGAGGGCGTCAGTAAGTGTATGTAAAAAATTAAAGATCGAGTATTCTTTGGCCAGAAAAATGTCCAGTAGGACACATGCAATACTCTATGGCTGATGTAAGATCAAAATGAGGCATCTATATAAAGTTCATGATCAAGGACTCTTAGGACTGAAAAACTTTAATCAAGTCTAAAATGGAATAGATGGAGTCAATGACTATGTATAGAAAGTTCAAGACTGGGCCAGAAATATGTTCTGAAAGTCATGGACCTCTATATATGGCTGATATGAAATCAGAAGGTGTCAATGAGTGTATATAAAATCTTCAAAGTCGAATACTTTTCGGCCAGAAATATGTTCCGTCGGTCAAATATGGACTACTGTCTGGCTTATCTAACATCAGATGAAGTCAATAATTATGTATATAAAATTCATAATCGAGGACAAAAAAAGTTTAAAAGTAGGTCTAAAATAGACATCTGTATGGCTGAAGTAAAAAATCTGGAGTCAATGACTGTTTATAGAAAGTTCAAGATAAAGCACTCTTAGGCCCGAAATATGTTTTTAAGGTGGACTACTGTCTGTCTGATGAAACACAAGGAGTCAATAAGTCTGTATGGAATTTTCAACATCAAGGACTAATTTGCCAGAAATTTGTTCAGTAGGTCAAAATGGCTTCGTACATGGCTCAAGTAACATCAGAAGGTGTCAGTAAGTATATATAAAAAGTTCAAGATTGAGTTTTCTTTGGCCAGAAATATGTCCATTATGTCAAATATGCAAAACTCTATGGCTCAGGTAACATCAGAGTGAGGCATGTATGTAAAGTTCATGATCGAGGACTCTTGGGACCGAAAAACTTTAATCAAGTCTAAAATGGACTTCTGTATGGCTGAAATAACATCAGGAGTCAATGAGTATCCATAGAAAGTTCAAGATCAAGCGTCCTCAGGCTAGAAATATGTTTCGAAGGTCAAACATGGTCTACTGTCTGTCTAATGAAACACCAATAAGTCTGTGTAGAATTTTCAGCATCAAGGACTAATTTGCCAGAAATTTGTTCAATAGGTCAAAAATAGGTTAATCCTTGGCTGAAGTAAAATACGACTGAGTCAAAGAGTATGTGTTTGAAAGTTCAAGATTAAGTACCAATTTGACAGAAATATGTGAATTAAGTCAAATGTGCAATACTCTGTGTCTGACGTATCATCAGAAAGTCAATGACTTTATATAAAAAGTTCATCATCGAGGAGTAATTTGCCAGAAATTTGTTCTGTAGGTCGAAAATGGGTTCGTATATGACTGAGGCAAGATCAGAGTGACAATGAATATGTTCAGTAGGTCAAAATGGCTTCATATATGACTCAAGTAACATCATAGTGAATCAATGAGTTTGTACTGAAAGTTGAAGATTGAGCACTTTTCGGCCAAAACTATGATAATTAGCTCAAATATGGACTCCAGTAAGGCTTGATGTGACATCAGAGGGCGTCAGTAAGTGTATGTAAAAAGTTAAAGATCGAGTATTCTTTGGCCAGAAAAATGTCCAGTAGGACACATGCAATACTCTATGGCTGACGTAAGATCAAAATGAGGCATCTATATAAAGTTCATGATCAAGGACTCTTAGGACTGAAAAACTTTAATCAAGTCTAAAATGGACTAGATGGAGTCAATGACTATGTATAGAAAGGTCAAGATTGGGCCAGAAATATGTTCTGAAAGTCATGGACCTCTATATATGGCTGATGTGAAATCAGAAGGCGTCAATGAGTTTATATAAAATCTTCAAAGTCGAATACTTTTCGGCCAGAAATATGTTCCGTCGGTCAAATATGGACTACTGTCTGGCTTATCTAACATCAGATGGAGTCAATAATTATGTAGAAAAAATTCATGATCGAGGACAAGAAATGTTTAAGTAGGTCTAAAATGGACTTCTTTATGGCTGAAGTAAAAAATCTGGAGTCAATGACTGTTCATAGAATGTTCAAGATAAAGCACTCTTAGGCCCGAAATATGTTTCTAAGGTGGACTACTGTCTGTCTGATGAAACACAAGAAGGAGTCAATAAGTCTGTATGGAATTTTCAACATCAAGGACTAATTTGCCAGAAATTTGTTCAGTAGGTCAAAATGGCTTTGTACATGGCTCAAGTAACATCAGAAGGTGTCAGTAAGTATATATAAAAAGTTCAAGATCGAGTTTTCTTTGGCCAGAAATATGTCCATTATGTCAAATATGCAAAACTCTATGGCTCAAGTAACATCAGAGTGAGGCATCTATATGAAGTTCATGATCAAGGACTCTTGGGACCAAAAAACTTTAATCAAGTCTAAAATGGACTTCTGTATGGCTGATATAACATCAGGAGTCAATGAGTATCCATAGAAAGTTCAAGATCAAGCGTCCTCAGGCTAGAAATATGTTTTGAAGGTCAAAGATGGACTACTGTCTGTCTGATTAAACACCAATAAGTCTGTGTAGAATTTTCAACATCAAGGACTATTTTGCCAGAAATTTGTTCAATAGGTCAAAAATAGGTTAATCCTTGGCTGAAGTAAAATACGACAAGTCAATGAGTATGTGTTTGAAAGTTCAAGATTAAGTACCAATTTGACAGAAATATGTGAATTAAGTCAAATGTGCAATACTCTGTGTCTGAATATGTGTTGAAAGTTCAAGGTAGAGTACTGTTGGGCCAGAAATATGTTCATTTGGTAAAATATGGACTACAGTATGGGAGATGTGACATCAGAAAGGCGTCAATATGTCCATTGGGTCAAATATGCAATACTTTATGTCTGACGTTCCATCAGATGGAGTCAATGAGTAGGTAAAGAAAGTTCTTGATCGAGGACTAATTTGCCAGAAATATGTTCAGTAGATCTTATGTGGACTTCTGTATGGGTGAAGTCAAATCTGAAGGAGTCAAAGAGTATATATAGAAAGTTCAAGATCAAGCGCACTTAGTCCAGAAATGTTTCTTAGGTCACATGTGTTCTACTGTCTGTCTGATGTAACACCCAGAGTCAATGAGTCTGTATAGAAATTTCATCATCAAGGTCAAATTTGCCAGAAATTTGTTCAGTAGGTCAAAATGGCTTCATATATGACTCAAGTAACATCATAGTGAATCAATGAGTTTGTACTGAAAGTTGAAGATTGAGCACTTTTCGGCCAAAACTATGATAATTAGCTCAAATATGGACTCCAGTAAGGCTTGATGTGACATCAGAGGGCGTCAGTAAGTGTATGTAAAAAGTTAAAGATCGAGTATTCTTTGGCCAGAAAAATGTCCAGTAGGACACATGCAATACTCTATGGCTGATGTAAGATCAAAATGAGGCATCTATATAAAGTTCATGATCAAGGACTCTTAGGACTGAAAAACTTTAATCAAGTCTAAAATGGAATAGATGGAGTCAATGACTATGTATAGAAAGTTCAAGACTGGGCCAGAAATATGTTCTGAAAGTCATGGACCTCTATATATGGCTGATATGAAATCAGAAGGCGTCAATGAGTGTATATAAAATCTTCAAAGTCGAATACTTTTCGGCCAGAAATATGTTCTGTCGGTCAAATATGGACTACTGTCTGGCTTATCTAACATCAGATGGAGTCAATAATTATGTAAAAAAAATTCATGATCGAGGACAAAAAATGTTTAAGTAGGTCTAAAATGGACTTCTGTATGGCTGAAGTAAAAAATCTGGAGTCAATGACTGTTTATAGAAAGTTCAAGATAAAGCACTCTTAGGCCTGAAATATGTTTCTAAGGTGGACTACTGTCTGTCTGATGAAACACAAGAAGGAGTCAATAAGTCTGTATGGAATTTTCAACATCAAGGACTAATTTGCCAGAAATTTGTTCAGTAGGTCAAAATGGCTTTGTACATGGCTCAAGTAACATCAGAAGGTGTCAGTAAGTATATATAAAAAGTTCAAGATCGAGTTTTCTTTGGCCAGAAATATGTCCATTATGTCAAATATGCAAAACTCTATGGCTCAGGTAACATCAGAGTGAGGCATCTATATGAAGTTCATGATCAAGGACTCTTGGGACCGAAAAACTTTAATCAAGTCTAAAATGGACTTCTGTATGGCTGATATAACATCAGGAGTCAATGAATATCCACAGAAAGTTCAAGATCAAGCGTCCTCAGGCTAGAAATATGTTTCGAAGGTCAAACATGGACTACTGTCTGTCTGATGAAACACCAATAAGTCTGTATAGAATTTTCAACATCAAGGACTAATTTGCCAGAAATTTGTTCAATAGGTCAAAAATAGGTTAATCCTTGGCTGAAGTAAAATATGATTGAGTCAATGAGTATGTGTTTGAAAGTTCAAGATTAAGTACCAATTTGACAGAAATATGTGAATTAAGTCAAATGTGCAATACTCTGTGATACTGTCTGTCTGATGTAACACCCAGAGTCAATGAGTCTGTATAGAAATTTCATCATCAAGGTCAAATTTGCCAGAAATTTGTTCAGTAGGTCAAAATGGCTCCATATATGACTCAAGTAACATCAGAGTGAATCAATGAGTGTGTATTGAAAGATGAAGATTGAGCACTTTTCGGCCAAAATGGTTCAATGATTCATTCACAGCCACTTGCTTTGTTACTGAACGAATGACTCATAAAACAGTGACTTGGTGCCACCTACTGGCGGTTTTAGTTTAATATTTAAAGGTTTTACTTAATTTTACCAACATTGCATATTTCTCTATTGAACATTTTTTTATTTAAAACATTATAAAATAAATAAAGTTATTCATAAAGGTTAAAAATGCACTGGAAAATCAATTTAGGGGGCAAATTTTGTCCCTTAATGGTAAAGGTGTGACTACAGTCGAAGTGGAAGAGAGGTGTACGCAGAAGGATGGTAATCGCTTCATGGGGTACTCCAAGCTAAAAAAAAAAAGTTTGGGAACCACTGATCTCTGCAACGCAGACTACTCAGTGCAATACTCAGACTAACTCATATCCACTGTCTTGATACACTTATATGCATTTCAGATCTACTAGTGCCACTCAAAGGACAAGTGGTGACACCACATGTGTTCTTTCTTAACTGCAAAACGGACTAACTTACTGCAATGCAATGCACGTTATGTGTATACAATGCAGTGCAAAAAGCACCTTCCATGTGTTATAGCTTCACTGCACAACGGATCAAGTTACTGCAATGCAATACACGTTATTTGTTATCTCTTCTATGCATAATGGATGAGTTAGTTAATTCATCGCAACACAACGAATCATGTGTTATCTCTTCAATGCATGATGAATACGTTAGTTCGCGTATAGGATGCAAGGAAACAGTGCATATCTTAGATGTTGCAATGCTACAGTACATATGTTGTTTTTATTCTATGCACAACGTAATGCAATGCACAGTTCAAACATATGCAATGTTCATAAAGTATTCATAATGCATTGAAGATAAATAATACATAACGCGTTGTGTTGCGATGTGCATGGCATTTCAGTAAGTTATTCCATTTCGCTGTGAAGAGATAACTCGACAGGTGCTTGTTGCACCGTGTTGCATAATAAAAGAACTAACTTTGTGCATTAAAACTGTTTCAGTGCATTGCATGCAATTGTTAACTTATTACGCTGTGCTAGAAGAAATTAATATAAATTATGTGCTGTTGCATTACAACATGTAAGATATGCACTGTTTCCTTACATCGTATACGAGAGCTAACGTATTCTTAATGCATTCAAGATATAACACATAACTCGTTGTGTTGCGATGAATTAACTAACCCATCCGTTATGTGTTAAACAGATAACACATAACATGTGCATTGCATTTCAGTAAGTTATTCCGTTTCGCTTCGAAGAGAGAACACTGCAGTTTCATGTTGCAATGCGAAATGTAAAAAAACAAAAACATATGTACTGTTGCATTGCAACATGTAAGATTATGGACTGTTTCCTTGAATCCTATACAAGAAGAGTTACATAACTGTTGTTTTGCGATGAATGAACTAACTCCGTTATTCATTGAAGAGATAACACATAGATAACACAAACACTTCGGTAAGTTTTTCAGTGAACTGCATACAATAAGTAACATGTTGTGGAAAGAAGAAATTTATATAACGTGCTGTTGCACTGCAATGCATAAACTTGATCCGAAGTGCAATGAAGAGATGGACACATGGACAGGTGCTTGTTGCCCTGCTTTGCATACAAGAACTAACTCTTTCCTTCGTGCATTGAACAGAAAACAATACACCAAGTTATGTATCTCATCACAATGCATGAGCAATACGTTAGTTCTTGTATAGGATGCAAAGAAACAGTGCATATTTTACATGTTGTAATGCAACAGCACATGTTATATTAATTTCTTCTATGCACAGCGTAATAAGTTAACTATTGTATGCAATGCACTGAAACAGTTTTAATGCACAAAGTTAGTTCTTTTATGCAACACGGTGCAAAAAGCATCTGTCGAGTTATCTCTTCACAGAGAAATGGATTAACTTACTGAAATGCCATGCACGTCGCAACACATCGAGTTATGTATTCAATGCATTATGAATACTTTAGTCCTTGTATAGCAAGGAAACATTGCATATCTTACATGTTGCAATGCAAAAGAGTTAACTAATGGAAAATGAAATAACTCACTGAAATGCAATGCACGTTATGTTATGTCTCAGTGCATGACGGCTGAGTTAGTTCATTCATAGCTATACAACTAGTTATGTATCTCTTCAATGCATGAGCAATACGTTAGTTTTTGTATAGGATGCGAGGAAACAGTGCATATCTTGCATGTTGCAGTGCAGTAGTACATATGTTTTTGTTTTGTTTTTTATTCTATGCACAGCGTAATGCAATGCACAGGGTAATGCAATGCACTGAAACAATTCTTGATGTGTTGTAATGCACCAGCATATCTTATTTGTTTTCTCTTCAATGCACAAATGAAAGAGTTAGTTCTTGTTGCAACGTATTGCAACATTCACCTGCAGTGTTCTCTCTTCGCAGCGAGACGGAATAACTTACTGAAATGCAATGTACATGTGTTATCTCTTCAATGCATAACGGAGGAGTTGGTTAATTCATCGCAACACAACGAGTTATGTGTTATGTCTTGAATGCATTAAGAATACGCTAGCTCTCGTGTACGGTGTAAGGAAACAGTGCATTATCTTACATGTAATGAAACAGCAACTAAGTTATATTAATTTCTTCTATGCACAGCGTAATAAGTTAACTATTGTATGCAATGCATTGAAACAGTTTTAATTCATAAAATTGGTTCTTTTATGCAACACGGTGCAACTAGCACCGGTCCGAGTGCAGGAGTGCATATGTTTTTTTTAATTTTTTTTTTTTTTTTTAATTCTATGCACAGCTTAATGCAATGCACAGGGTAATGCAATGCAATCCACTTCGGTAAGTTTTTCAGTGCACTGCATACAATAATTAACATGTTGTGGAAAGTAGAAAATTATATAACGTGCTGTTGCACTGCAATGCATGAACTTGATCCAAAGTGCAATGAAGAGATGGACACATGGACAGGTGCTTGTTGCCCTGCATTGCATACAAGAACTAACTCTTTCCTTCGTGCATTGAACAGAAAACAAAACACATATGCTGCACTGCATACAATAATTAACTTATTTTTTGTTATACACACAAGAAATTTATAGAACATGATGTTTGCATTGCAAAGAGCTAACACTGATTAGTATACAATACAATACAATAATACAATAATAGTTATTACGCTGTGCATAGAAGAAATTGATATAACTTATGTGCTGTTGCATTACAACATGTAAGATATGCACTGTTTTCTTACATCGTATACGAGAGCTAACGTATTCTTAATGCATTCAAGATATAACAAATAACTCGTTGTGTTGCGATGAACTAACTCATCCGTTATGCATTGAAGCGATAACACATAACATGTGCATTGCATTTCAGTAAGTTATTCCGTTTCTCTGCGAAGAGAGAACACTGCAGGTGCACGTTGCAATGCGTTGCAACAAAAACTAACTTTGCATTGAAAAGAAAACAAATCAGATATGCTGGTGCATTCCAATATGCATCAAGAACTGTTTCAGTTCAGTGCATGGCATTTCAGTAAGTTATTTAATTTCGCTGTGAAGAGATGACAGGTGCTTGTTGCATCGTGTTGCATAAAAGAACTAACTTTGTGCATTAAAACTGTTTCAGTGCATTGCATACAATAGTTAACTTATTACGCTGTGCATAGAATAAAAAAAAAAAAAAAATCATTTGTACTGCTGCATTGTGACATGTAAGATATGCACTGTTTCCTTGCAACCTATACAAGAACTAACGTATTGCTCATGCATAACGGATGAGTTGGTTAATTCATCGCAACACAACGAGTTATGTGTTATGTCTTGAATGCATGAAGAATACGCTAGCTCTCGTGTACGGTGTAAGGAAACAGTGCATTATCTTACATGTAATGAAACAGCAGATAAGTTATGTTAATTTCTTCTATGCACAGCGTAATAAGTTAACTTATGCAATGCATAATTTGTATAATTTGTATAATTTTAATTCATAAAATTAGTTCTTTTATGCAACACGGTGCAACTAGCACCGGTCGAGTAATCTCTTGCAATGCAGCAGTACATATGTTTTTTATTTATTTATTTATTTTTTTTTTATTCTATGCACAGCGTAATGCAATGCACAGGGTAATGCAATGCACTGAAACAATTCTTGATGCATTGGAAAGTACCAGCATATCTGATTTGTTTTCTCTTCAATGCACAAAGGAAAGAGTTAGTTCTTGTTGCAACGCATTGCAATAAGCACCTGCAGTGTTCTCTCTTCCCAGCGAAATGGAATAACTTACAGAAATGCCATGCACATGTAATGTGTTCAATCTCAATGCATGAATGAACTAACTAACTCATCCGTTATGCATTAAATATATAACACATAACACGTGCATTGCACTTCAGTAAGTTTTTCAGTGCACTGCATACAATAATTAACATGTTGTGGAAAGAAATTAATATAACGTGCTGTTTCATCGTAACACAAAGAGTTACGTGCTATATCTTGAATGCATTAAGAATACGTTAGCTCGATGTAAGGAAACAGTGCATAAGTTATATGTTAGTTCTTGTATGCATTGTAATGCAATTGCACCGTGTTGCATAAAAGAACTAACTTTGTGAATTAAAACTGTTTTGCATACAATAGTTAACTTATTACGCTGTGCATAGAAGAAATTAATATAACTTATGTGCTGTTTCATTACATGTAAGATAATGCACTGTTTCCTTACACCGGATACGAGAGATAGCGTATTCTTAATGTATTCAAGATATAACACATAACTCGTTGTGTTGCGATGAAATAACCAACTCATCCGTTACGCATTGAAGAGATAACACATAACATGTACATTGCATTTCAGTAAGTTATTCCGTATCGCTGCGAAGAGAGAAAACTGCAGGTGCTTGTTGCAGGGCCATTCATACTAACCTTTGTGCATTGAATAGAAAACAAATAAGATATGCTGGTGCATTCCAATGAATCAAGAATTGTTTCAGTGCATTGCATTACCCTGTGCATTGCGTTACGCTGTGCATAGAATAAAATAAATAAAAAAAACAAATGTACTGTTGCATTGCAACATGTAAGATATGCACTGTTTCACTGCATCTTATACAAGAACTAACGTTATTGCTCATGCATTGAAGAGATACATAACTAGTTGTATAGCAATGAATGAACTAACTCAGCCGTCATGCACTGAGACATAACATAACGTGCATTGCATTTCAGTGAGTTATTCCATTTTCCATTAGTTAACTTATTACTCTTTTGCATTGCAACATCCAAGATATAATGCATTGCATTACAAGAACTAATGTGTTGCGATGTGCATGGCATTTCAGTAAGTTATTCCATTTCGCTGTGAAGAGATAACTCGACAGGTGCTTGTTGCACCGTGTTGCATACAATATCTAACTTTGTGCATTAAAACTGTTTCAGTGCATTGCATACAATAGTTAACTTATTAAGCTGTGCATAGAAGAAATTAATATAACTTATGTGCTGTTGCATTACAACATGTAAGATATGCACTGTTTCCTTGCAACCTATACAAGAACTAACGTGTTGCTCATGCATACATTACTAGATGTATTGCGATGAATGATCATCGCAATTTTATTATGCATTAAAGATATAACACATAACACGTGCATTGCACTTCAGTAAGTTTTTCAGTGCACTGCATACAATAATTAACATGTTGTGGAAAGAAATTAATATAACGTGCTGTTGCATTGCAATGCATACAAGAACTAACATATAAGTTATGCACATCGAGCTAACGTATTCTTAATGCATTCAAGATATAACACGTAACTCTTTGTGTTGCGATGAATGAAAAAACTATCCGTAATGCATTGAGATTTAGCACATTACATGTTATTTCTGTGAGTTATTCCATTTCGCTGGGAAGAGAGAACACTGCAGGTGCTTGATGCAATGCGTTGCAACAAGAACTTTCCTTTGTGCATTGAAGAGAAAACAAATCAGATATGCTGGTGCTTTCCAATGCATCAAGAATTGTTTCAGTGCATTGCATTACGCTGTGCATAGAATTAAAAAAAAAAAAAAACATATGTACTGCTGCATTGCAAGAGATAACTCGACCGGTGCTAGTTGCACCGTGTTGCATAAAAGAACTAACTCTGTGAATTAAAACAATGCATTGCACAGCAACATGGAAGATATGCACTGTTTCCTTGCATCCTATACAAAAACTGACGTATTGCTCATGCATTGAAGAGATACATTAGTTGTATTGCGATGAATGAGCTAACTCAGCCGTCATGCACTGAGACATAACACATAACGAGCATTGCATTTCAGTGAGTTATTCTATTTCCATTAGTTAACTTTTTACTCCTTTGCATTGCAACATGTAAGATATGCAATGTTTCCTTGCATCCTATACAAGAACTAACGTATTCATCATGCATATCTGAAGAGATAACACATAACTCGTTGTTGCGGTGAATGAACTAAATCATCCGTTATGCATTGAAGAGATACATAACACATAACACGTGCACTTCAGTAAGTTCTTCAGTGCACTGCATACGATAATTAACATGTTGTGGAAAGAAAAAAAATAATATACCGTGCTGTTGCATAGCAATGCATACAAGAACTAACATATAAGTTTCCTTACATCGAGCTAGATATAACACGTAACTCTTTGTGTTGCGATGAATGAATTAACTATCCGTAATGCACTGAGAATTAACACATTACATGTCCATGGAATTTCTGTGTTATTCCTTTTCGCTGTGAAGAGATAACTCGACAGCTGCTTGTTGCACTGCGTTGCATAACTCTTTATTCTGTACATTGAAGAGAAAACGAACCACAAATACCCTTGCATTAGGAACTGTTTCAGTGCATTGCATACAATAACATATGTTGTGCAAAGAAGAAATTTATATGACGTGCTGTTGCACTGCAATGCATACAAAACTAACATGTTTTTATGCGCTGTTTTCTTGCTTGTGTACAAAAACCTTATTCTTACTTATTCTTTATGCATTGAACAGATAATAAATAACGTGTATTGCATGGCAGTAACTTGATCCCGTTGTGCTGAGAAGTTATAACACATGAAATGTGCTTGTTGCACTGCACTGCATACACAACGTGTGCATTGCATTGCATTGCAGTAAGTTATTCCATTTTCTATTGCAATAGTTAACTCATTACGATGTTGCATTGCAACGAATACGTTTATGCGCTGTTTACTTGCATCATATAACTAACGTATTGCTCATGCATTTAAGAGATACATAAATCATTGTTTTGCGATGAATGAGCTAACTCATCCTTTATCCACTAAAGAAATAACACATAACGTGTGCATTACATTTCAGTAAGTTATTCCGTTTCGCTGCGAAGAGAGAACACTATAGGTGTTTGTTGCACTGCGTTGCATACAAAAACGAACTCTTTGCTTCGTGCATTGAAGAAAAAACAAATAACATATGTTGTTGGTTTGCAAAGCATCAAGAACTGTTTAATTGCATTGATTACAATAGTTGACTAATTACGATGTGCATAGAGGAAATTAATATAATATATATGTTTTGCATTGCAACATGTAAGCTATGCACTGTTTGCTTGCAATCCTATACAGAACTAACGTATTGCTCCTGCATTGAAGCGATAACACATAACTCGTTGTGTCATTGAGTCATATATGAAGCCATTTTCTCTTGAATGCACAAAGGAAAGAGTTAGTTCTTGTTGCAACGCATTGCAACAAGCACCTGCAGTGTTCTCTCTTCCCAGCGAAATGGAATAACTCACAGAAAAACCACGCACATGTAATGTGTTAAATCTCAATGCATTACGGATAGTTTTTTCATTCATCGCAACACAAAGAGTTACGTGTTATATCTTGAATGCACTAAGAATACGGGAAACAGTGCATAACTTATATGTTAGTTCTTGTATGCATTGCAATGCAACAGCACGTTATATTAATTTCTTTCCACAACATGTTAATTATTGTATGCAGTGCACTAAAAAACTTACTGAAGTGCAATGCACGTGTTATGTGTTATATCTTCAATGCACAAAGGAAAGAGTTAGTTCTTGTTGCAACGCATTGCAACAAGCACCTGCAGTGTTCTCTCTTCCCAGCGAAATCTGAAATCTCTTCAGATAAGTTAGTAATGTTAACTAATGGAAAATGGAATAACTCACTGAAATGCAATGTTTATTATGTGCAATGTTTATTAAATATAATATTTATTATGTCATAGTGCATGACGGCTGAGTTAGCATCCTTCATCGCAATACACCTAGTTATGTATCTTCAATGCATGAGCAATACGTTAGTTCTTGTATAGGATGTAAGGAAACAGTGCATATCTTACATGTTGTAATGCAACAGCACATAAGTTATATTAATTTCTTCTATGTACAGCGTAATAAGTCTATTATGCAATGCATTGAAACAGTTTTAATTCACAAAGATAGTTCTTTTATGCAACACGGTGCAACTAGCACCGGTCGAGTTATCTCTTCACAGCAAAATGGAATAACTTACAGAAATGCCATGCACATGTAATGTGTTAAATCTCAATGCATTACGGATTTTCATTCATCGCAAGAGTTACGTGTTATATCTTGAATGCTTTAAGAATACGTTAGCTCGATGTAAGGAAACAGTGCATAACTTACATGTTAGTTCTTGTATGCATTGCAATGCAACAGCACGTTATCTTAATTTCTTTCCACAACATGTTAATTATTGTATGCAGTGCACTGAAAAACTTACTGAAGTGCAATGCACGTGTTATGTTTTATATCTTCAATGCATAACGGAATAATTTGCAATTCAAAAAGCATGTTCTATAAATTTCTTTTCTGTGTCCAACAAAATATATAATATAATAAAAAATATAATAAAGAAAAAAAATAAATTACTATGTAATGGAATGAAAGAGTTAGTTCTTATATTTATTGCAGTGTAACAGCATATGTGTTTTGTTTTCTGTTCAATGCACGAAGAAAAGAGTTAGTTCTTGTATACAATATAGTGCAACAATGTAGCATGTGTCCATCTCTTCATTGCACTTCGGATCAAGTTTCTGCAATGCACATGTTACGTTTCCTTTCCAATGCATGAGGAAAACGCTGTTTCTTGTATAGAATGCAAGCAAACGGAAAAGTTCTTGATTAATAAGTTAACTATTGTAAGCAATGCAAACAGTTCTTGATGCATTGCAAAACAGCAACATATGTTAATTTTTTTCTACAACGCAAAAAGGAAAGAGTTAGTTTCTGTATGCAACGCATTGCAACACTCGTATGCTCATATGCATTGTAATGCAACAGCACATAAGTTATATTAATTTCTTCTATACACAGCGGTAATAACTATTATTGTAATTGTATTGTATTCAATGCATGAAGCGGTGTTAGCTCTTTGCAATGCAAAAACAGCATGTTCTATAAATTTCTTCTGTGCATAACAAAACACAAGTTAATTATTGTATGCAATGCAATGAAAGAGTTAGTTCTTATATTTATTGCAGTGCAACAGTATATGTGTTTTGTTTTCTGGTCAGTGCACGACGGAAAGAGTTAGTTGCAATGCATAGTATGCAATGCAGTGCAACAAGCACCTGTCCACGTGTCCATCCCTTCATTGCACTTCGGATCAAGTTTCTGCAGTGCACGTTACGTGTCCGTCTGATGTAACATAACACCCAGAGTCAATGAGTCTGTATAGAAATTTCATCATCAAGGACAAATTTGCCAGAAATTTGTTCAGTAGGTCAAAATGGCTCCATATGTGACTCAAGTAACATCAGAGTGAATCAATGAGTGTGTATTGAAAGTTGAAGATTGAGCACTTTTCGACCAAAAATATGATCATTAGCTCAAATATGGACTCCAGTAAGGCTTGATGTGACATCAGAGGGTGTCAGTAAGTGTATGTAAAAAGTTAAAGATCGAGTATTCTTTGGCCAGAAAAATGTCCATTAGAGCACATGCAATACTCTATGGCTGATGTAAGATCAACATGAGGCATCTATATAAAGTTCATGATCGAGGACTCTTAGGAATAAAAAACTGTAATCAAGTCTAAAATGGACTAGATGGAGTCAATGACTATGTATAGAAAGGTCAAGACTGGGCCAGAAATATGTTCTGAAAGTCATGGACCTCTATATATGGCTGATGTGAAATCAGAAGGCGTCAATAAGTGTATATAAAATCTTCAAAGTCGAATACTTTTTGGCCAGAAATATGTTCTTTCGGTCAAATATGGACTACTGTCTGGCTTATCTAACATCAGATGGAGTCAATAATTATGTAGAAAAAATTCATGATCGAGGACAATATATGTTTAAGTAGGTCTAAAATAGACTTCTGTATGGCTGAAGTAAAAAATCTGGAGTCAATGACTGTCTTTAGAAAGTTCAAGATAAAGCACTCTTAGGCCCGAAATATGTTTCTAAGGTGGACTACTGTCTGTCTGATGAAACACAAGAAGGAGTCAATAAGTCTGTATGGAATTTTCAACATCAAGGACTAATTTTCCAGAAATTTGTTCAGTAGGTCAAAATGGCTTCGTACATGGCTCAAGTAACATCAGAAGGTGTCAGTAAGTATATATAAAAAGTTCAAGATCAAGTTTTCTTTGGCCAGAAATATGTCCATTATGTCAAATATGCAAAACTCTATGGCTCAGGTAACATCAGAGTGAGGCATGTATGTAAAGTTCATGATCGAGGACTCTTGGGACCGAAAAACTTTAATCAAGTCTAATATGGACTTCTGTATGGCTGAAATATCATCAGGAGTCAACGAGTATCCATAGAAAGTTCAAGATCAAGCGTCCTCAGGCTAGAAATATGTTTCGAAGGTCAAACATGGACTACTGTCTGTCTGATGAAACACCAATAAGTCTGTATGGAATTTTCAACATCAAGGACTAATTTGCCAGAAATTTGTTCAATAGGTCAAAAATAGGTTAATCCTTGGCTGAAGTAAAATACGGCTGAGTCAATGAGTATGTGTTTGAAAGTTCAAGATTAAGTACCAATTTGACAGAAATATGTGAATTAAGTCAAATGTGCAATACTCTGTGTCTGACGTATCATCAGAAAGAGTCAATGACTTTATATAAAAAGTTCATCATCGAGGACTAATTTGCCAGAAATTTGTTCTGTAGGTCGAAATGGGTTCGTATATGACTGAGGTAAGATCAGAGTGACTCAATGAATATGTGTTGAAAGTTCAAGATAGAGTACTGTTGGGCCAGAAATATGTTCATTTGGTAAAATATGGACTACAGTATGGCTGATGTGACATCAGAAAGGCGTCAATATGTCCATTGGGTCAAATATGCAATACTTTATGTCTGACGTTCCATCAGATGGAGTCAATGAGTAGGTAAAGAAAGTTCTTGATCGAGGACTAATTTGCCAGAAATATGTTCAGTAGATCTTATGTGGACTTCTGTATGGGTGAAGTCAAATCTGAAGGAGTCAAAGAGTATATATAGAAAGTTCAAGATCAAGCGCACTTAGGCCAGTAATGTTTCTTAGGTCACATATGTCCTACTGTCTGTCTGATGTAACACCCAGAGTCAATGAGTCTGTATAGAAATTTCATCATCAAGGACAAATTTGCCAGAAATTTGTTCAGTAGGTCAAAATGGCTTCATATATGACTCAAGTAACATCAGAGTGAATCAATGAGTGTGTATTGAAAGTTGAAGATTGAGCACTTTTCGGCCAAAAATATGATCATTAGCTCAAATATGGACTCCAGTAAGGCTTGATGTGACATCAGAGGGTGTCAGTAAGTGTATGTAAAAAGTTAAAGATCGAGTATTCTTTGGCCAGAAAAATGTCCATTAGAGCACATGCAATACTCTATGGCTGATGTAAGATCAACATGAGGCATCTATATAAAGTTCATGATCGAGGACTCTTAGGACTAAAAAACTTTAATCAAGTCTAAAATGGACTAGATGGAGTCAATGACTATGTATAGATAGGTCAAGACTGGGCCAGAAATATGTTCTGAAAATCATGGACCTCTATATATAGCTGATGTGAAATCAGAAGGCGTCAGTGAGAGCATATAAAAACTTCAATGTCGAATACTTTTTTGGCAAGAAATATGTTCCATAGGTCAAATATGGACTACTGTCTGGCTTATCTAACATCAGATGAAGTCAATAATTATGTATATAAAATTCATAATCGAGGACAAAAAAAGTTTAAAAGTAGGTCTAAAATAGACATCTGTACGGCTGAAATAAAATCAGAAGGAGTCAATGAGTATCTATAGAAATTTCAAGATCAAGCACTCTTAGGCCTGAAATATGTTTTTAAGGTGGACTACTGTCTGTCTTATGAAACACAAGGAGTCTGTATAAGTCTGTATGGAATTTTCAACATCAAGGACTAATTTGCCAGAAATTTGTTCAGTAGGTCAAAATGGCTTCGTACATGGCTCAAGTAACATCAGAAGGTGTCATTAAGTATAAATAAAAAGATCAAGATTGAGTTTTCTTTGTCCAGAAATATGTCCATTATGTCAAATATGCAAAACTCTATGGCTCAGGTAACATCAGAGTGAGGTATGTATGTAAAGTTCATGATCGAGGACTCTTGGGACCGAAAAACTTTAATCAAGTCTAAAATGGACTTCTGTATGGCTGAAATAACATCAGGAGTCAATGAGTATCCATAGAAAGTTCAAGATCCATCGTCCTCAGGCTAGAAATATGTTTCGAAGGTCAAACATGGACTACTGTCTGTCTGATGAAACACCAATAAGTCTGTATAGAATTTTCAACATCAAGGACTAATTTGCCAGAAATTTGTTCAATAGGTCAAAAATAGGTTAATCCTTGGCTGAAGTAAAATACGGCTGAGTCAAAGAGTATGTGTTTGAAAGTTCAAGATTAAGTACCAATTTGACAGAAATATGTGAATTAAGTCAAATGTGCAATACTCTGTGTCTGACGTATCATCAGAAAGAGTCAATGACTTTATATAAAAAGTTCATCATCGAGGACTAATTTGCCAGAAATTTGTTCTGTAGGTCGAAAATGGGTTCGTATATGACTGAGGCAAGATCAGAGTGACAATGAATTTGTTCAGTAGGTCAAAATGGCTTTACATATGACTCAAGTAACATCAGAGTGAATCAATGAGTGTGTATTGAAAGTTGAAGATTGAGCACTTTTCGGCCAAAAATATGATCATTAGCTCAAATATGGACTCCAGTAAGGCTTGATGTGACATCATAGGGCATCAGTAAGTGTATGTAAAAAGTTAAAGATTGAGTATTCTTTGGCCAGAAAAATGTCCATTAGGGCACATGCAATACTCTATGGCTGATGTAAGATCAACATGAGGCATCTATATAAAGTTCATGATCGAGGACTCTTAGGACTGAAAAACTTTAATCAAGTCTAAAATGGACTAGATGGAGTCAATGACTATGTATAGAAAGGTCAAGACTGGGCAAGAAATATGTTCTGAAAGTCATGGACCTCTATATATGGCTGATGTGAAATCAGAAGGCGTCAATGAGTGTATATAAAATCTTCAAAGTCGAATACTTTTTGGCCAGAAATATGTTCCATAGGTCAAATATGGACTACTGTCTGGCTTATCTAACATCAGATGAAGTCAATAATTATGTAGAAAAAATTCATGATCGAGGACAAGAAATGTTTAAGTAGGTCTAAAATGGACTTCTTTATGGCTCTATAAAAATAGCTTCAGTCATTGAATGTTCATAGAAAGTTCAAGATAAAGCACTCTTAGGCCCGAAATATGTTTCTAAGGTGGACTACTGTCTGTCTGATGAAACACAAGAAGGAGTCAATAAGTCTGTATGGAATTTTCAACATCAAGGACTAATTTTCCAGAAATTTGTTCAGTAGGTCAAAATGGCTTCGTACATGGCTCAAGTAACATCAGAAGGTGTCAGTAAGTATATATAAAAAGTTCAAGATCGAGTTTTCTTTGGCCAGAAATATGTCCATTATGTCAAATATGCAAAACTCTATGGCTCAGGTAACATCAGAGTGAGGCATGTATGTAAAGTTCATGATCGAGGACTCTTGGGACCGAAAAACTTTAATCAAGTCTAAAATGGACTTCTGTATGGCTGAAATAACATCAGGAGTCAATGAGTATCCATAGAAATTTCAAGATCAAGCGTCCTCAGGCTAGAAATATGTTTCGAAGGTCAAACATGGACTACTGTCTGTCTGATGAAACACCAATAAGTCTGTATAGAATTTTCAACATCAAGGACTAATTTGCCAGAAATTTGTTCAATAGGTCAAAAATAGGTTAATCCTTGGCTGAAGTAAAATACGGCTTAGTCAATGAGTATGTGTTTGAAAGTTCAAGATTAAGTACCAATTTGACAGAAATATGTGAATTAAGTCAAATGTGCAATACTCTGTGTCTGACGTATCATCGGAAAGAGTCAATGACTTTATATAAAAAGTTCATCATCGAGGACTAATTTGCCAGAAATTTGTTCTGTAGGTCGAAATGGGTTCGTATATGACTGAGGTAAGATCAGAGTGACTCAATGAATATGTGTTGAAAGTTCAAGATAGAGTACTGTTGGGCCAGAAATATGTTCATTTGGTAAAATATGGACTACAGTATGGCTGACGTGACATCAGAAAGGCGTCAATATGTCCATTGGGTCAAATATGCAATACCTTATGTCTGACGTTCCATCAGATGGAGTCAATGAGTAGGTAAAGAAAGTTCTTGATCGAGGACTAATTTGCCAGAAATATGTTCAGTAGATCTTATGTGGACTTCTGTATGGGTGTAGTCAAATCTGAAGGAGTCAAAGAGTATATATAGAAAGTTCAAGATCAAGCGCACTTAGTCCAGAAATGTTTCTTAGGTCACATGTGTTCTACTGTCTGTCTGATGTAACACCCAGAGTCAATGAGTCTGTATAGAAATTTCATCATCAAGGTCAAATTTGCCAGAAATTTGTTCAGTAGGTCAAAATGGCTTCATATATGACTCAAGTAACATCATAGTGAATCAATGAGTTTGTACTGAAAGTTGAAGATTGAGCACTTTTCGGCCAAAACTATGATAATTAGCTCAAATATGGACTCCAGTAAGGCTTGATGTGACATCAGAGGGCGTCAGTAAGTGTATGTAAAAAGTTAAAGATCGAGTATTCTTTGGCCAGAAAAATGTCCAGTAGGACACATGCAATACTCTATGGCTGATGTAAGATCAAAATGAGGCATCTATATAAAGTTCATGATCAAGGACTCTTAGGACTGAAAAACTTTAATCAAGTCTAAAATGGAATAGATGGAGTCAATGACTATGTATAGAAAGTTCAAGACTGGGCCAGAAATATGTTCTGAAAGTCATGGACCTCTATATATGGCTGATATGAAATCAGAAGGCGTCAATGAGTGTATATAAAATCTTCAAAGTCGAATACTTTTCGGCCAGAAATATGTTCTGTCGGTCAAATATGGACTACTGTCTGGCTTATCTAACATCAGATGGAGTCAATAATTATGTAAAAAAAATTCATGATCGAGGACAAGAAATGTTTAAGTAGGTCTAAAATGGACTTCTGTATGGCTGAAGTAAAAAATCTGGAGTCAATGACTGTTTATAGAAAGTTCAAGATAAAGCACTCTTAGGCCTGAAATATGTTTCTAAGGTGGACTACTGTCTGTCTGATGAAACACAAGAAGGAGTCAATAAGTCTGTATGGAATTTTCAACATCAAGGACTAATTTGCCAGAAATTTGTTCAGTAGGTCAAAATGGCTTTGTACATGGCTCAAGTAACATCAGAAGGTGTCAGTAAGTATATATAAAAAGTTCAAGATCGAGTTTTCTTTGGCCAGAAATATGTCCATTATGTCAAATATGCAAAACTCTATGGCTCAGGTAACATCAGAGTGAGGCATCTATATGAAGTTCATGATCAAGGACTCTTGGGACCGAAAAACTTTAATCAAGTCTAAAATGGACTTCTGTATGGCTGATATAACATCAGGAGTCAATGAATATCCACAGAAAGTTCAAGATCAAGCGTCCTCAGGCTAGAAATATGTTTCGAAGGTCAAACATGGACTACTGTCTGTCTGATGAAACACCAATAAGTCTGTATAGAATTTTCAACATCAAGGACTAATTTGCCAGAAATTTGTTCAATAGGTCAAAAATAGGTTAATCCTTGGCTGAAGTAAAATATGATTGAGTCAATGAGTATGTGTTTGAAAGTTCAAGATTAAGTACCAATTTGACAGAAATATGTGAATTAAGTCAAATGTGCAATACTCTGTGATACTGTCTGTCTGATGTAACACCCAGAGTCAATGAGTCTGTATAGAAATTTCATCATCAAGGTCAAATTTGCCAGAAATTTGTTCAGTAGGTCAAAATGGCTCCATATATGACTCAAGTAACATCATAGTGAATCAATGAGTGTGTATTGAAAGTTGAAGATTGAGACCTTTTCGGCCAAAAATATGATCATTAGCTCAAATATGGACTCCAGTAAGGCTTGATGTGACATCAGCAACCCGATCTCACGGCAATTCGTACGTATTTTACTAGGTGGCTAAATCGTATGAATTCATACGACCTCACTCGTACTAATTCATACGTTTTTTGCTAAATCGTATGTATTTTACGAGTTGACAAATTCGTATGAATTCATACGAATGACCTACCCCAAACCCCGCCCCTAAACCTAACCGTCACTGGGGTTTAGACAAATCGTACGAATTCGCACGAGTGAGGTCGTATGAATTTATACGAAATAGCCACCTCGTAGAATAAGTACGAATTTGGTCGTGAGATAGCGACTCTTGGGACCGAAAAACTTTAATCAAGTCTAAAATGGACTTCTGTATGGCTGAAATAACATCAGGAGTCAATGAGTATCCATAAAAAGTTCAAGATCAAGCGTCCTCAGGCTAGGACTTCTGTATGGGTGAAGTCAAATCTGAAGGAGTCAAAGAGTATATATAGAAAGTTCAAGATCAAGCGCACTTAGTCCGGAAATGTTTCTTAGGTCACATATGTCCTACTGTCTGTCTGATGTAACACCCAGAGTCTTTGAGTCTGTATAGAAATTTCATCATCAAGGACAAATTTGCCAGAAATTTGTTCAGTAGGTCAAAATGGCTTGATATATGACTCAAGTAACATCAGAGTGAATCAATGAGTGTGTATTGAAAGATGAAGATTGAGCACTTTTCGGCCAAAATGGTTCAATGATTCATTCACAGCCACTTGCTTTGTTACTGAACGAATGACTCATAAAACAGTGACTTGGTGCCACCTACTGGCGGTTTTAGTTTAATATTTAAAGGTTTTACTTAATTTTACCAACATTGCATATTTCTCTATTGAACATTTTTTTATTTAAAACATTATAAAATAAATAAAGTTATTCATAAAGGTTAAAAATGCACTGGAAAATCAATTTAGGGGGCAAATTTTGTCCCTTAATGGTAAAGGTGTGACTACAGTCGAAGTGGAAGAGAGGTGTACGCAGAAGGATGGTAATCGCTTCATGGGGTACTCCAAGCTAAAAAAAAAAAAGTTTGGGAACCACTGATCTCTGCAACGCAGACTACTCAGTGCAATACTCAGACTAACTCATATCCACTGTCTTGATACACTTATATGCATTTCAGATCTACTAGTGCCACTCAAAGGACAAGTGGTGACACCACATGTGTTCTTTCTTAACTGCAAAACGGACTAACTTACTGCAATGCAATGCACGTTATGTGTATACAATGCAGTGCAAAAAGCACCTTCCATGTGTTATAGCTTCACTGCACAACGGATCAAGTTACTGCAATGCAATACACGTTATTTGTTATCTCTTCTATGCATAATGGATGAGTTAGTTAATTCATCGCAACACAACGAATCATGTGTTATCTCTTCAATGCATGATGAATACGTTAGTTCGCGTATAGGATGCAAGGAAACAGTGCATATCTTACATGTTGCAATGCAATAGTACATATGTTGTTTTTTTTATTCTATGCACAACGTAATGCAATGCACAGTTCAAACATATGCAATGTTCATAAAGTATTCATAATGCATTGAAGATAAATAATACATAACGCGTTGTGTTGCGATGTGCATGGCATTTCAGTAAGTTATTCCATTTCGCTGTGAAGAGATAACTCGACAGGTGCTTGTTGCACCGTGTTGCATAATAAAAGAACTAACTTTGTGCATTAAAACTGTTTCAGTGCATTGCATGCAATTGTTAACTTATTACGCTGTGCTAGAAGAAATTAATATAAATTATGTGCTGTTGCATTACAACATGTAAGATATGCACTGTTTCCTTACATCGTATACGAGAGCTAACGTATTCTTAATGCATTCAAGATATAACACATAACTCGTTGTGTTGCGATGAATTAACTAACCCATCCGTTATGTGTTAAACAGATAACACATAACATGTGCATTGCATTTCAGTAAGTTATTCCGTTTCGCTTCGAAGAGAGAACACTGCAGTTTCATGTTGCAATGCGAAATGTAAAAAAACAAAAACATATGTACTGTTGCATTGCAACATGTAAGATTATGGACTGTTTCCTTGAATCCTATACAAGAAGAGTTACATAACTGTTGTTTTGCGATGAATGAACTAACTCCGTTATTCATTGAAGAGATAACACATAGATAACACAAACACTTCGGTAAGTTTTTCAGTGAACTGCATACAATAAGTAACATGTTGTGGAAAGAAGAAATTTATATAACGTGCTGTTGCACTGCAATGCATAAACTTGATCCGAAGTGCAATGAAGAGATGGACACATGGACAGGTGCTTGTTGCCCTGCTTTGCATACAAGAACTAACTCTTTCCTTCGTGCATTGAACAGAAAACAATACACCAAGTTATGTATCTCATCACAATGCATGAGCAATACGTTAGTTCTTGTATAGGATGCAAAGAAACAGTGCATATTTTACATGTTGTAATGCAACAGCACATGTTATATTAATTTCTTCTATGCACAGCGTAATAAGTTAACTATTGTATGCAATGCACTGAAACAGTTTTAATGCACAAAGTTAGTTCTTTTATGCAACACGGTGCAAAAAGCATCTGTCGAGTTATCTCTTCACAGAGAAATGGATTAACTTACTGAAATGCCATGCACGTCGCAACACATCGAGTTATGTATTCAATGCATTATGAATACTTTAGTCCTTGTATAGCAAGGAAACATTGCATATCTTACATGTTGCAATGCAAAAGAGTTAACTAATGGAAAATGAAATAACTCACTGAAATGCAATGCACGTTATGTTATGTCTCAGTGCATGACGGCTGAGTTAGTTCATTCATAGCTATACAACTAGTTATGTATCTCTTCAATGCATGAGCAATACGTTAGTTTTTGTATAGGATGCGAGGAAACAGTGCATATCTTGCATGTTGCAGTGCAGTAGTACATATGTTTTTGTTTTGTTTTTTATTCTATGCACAGCGTAATGCAATGCACAGGGTAATGCAATGCACTGAAACAATTCTTGATGTGTTGTAATGCACCAGCATATCTTATTTGTTTTCTCTTCAATGCACAAATGAAAGAGTTAGTTCTTGTTGCAACGTATTGCAACATTCACCTGCAGTGTTCTCTCTTCGCAGCGAGACGGAATAACTTACTGAAATGCAATGTACATGTGTTATCTCTTCAATGCATAACGGAGGAGTTGGTTAATTCATCGCAACACAACGAGTTATGTGTTATGTCTTGAATGCATTAAGAATACGCTAGCTCTCGTGTACGGTGTAAGGAAACAGTGCATTATCTTACATGTAATGAAACAGCAACTAAGTTATATTAATTTCTTCTATGCACAGCGTAATAAGTTAACTATTGTATGCAATGCATTGAAACAGTTTTAATTCATAAAATTGGTTCTTTTATGCAACACGGTGCAACTAGCACCGGTCCGAGTGCAGGAGTGCATATGTTTTTTTTAATTTTTTTTTTTTTTTAATTCTATGCACAGCTTAATGCAATGCACAGGGTAATGCAATGCAATCCACTTCGGTAAGTTTTTCAGTGCACTGCATACAATAATTAACATGTTGTGGAAAGTAGAAAATTATATAACGTGCTGTTGCACTGCAATGCATGAACTTGATCCAAAGTGCAATGAAGAGATGGACACATGGACAGGTGCTTGTTGCCCTGCATTGCATACAAGAACTAACTCTTTCCTTCGTGCATTGAACAGAAAACAAAACACATATGCTGCACTGCATACAATAATTAACTTATTTTTTGTTATACACACAAGAAATTTATAGAACATGATGTTTGCATTGCAAAGAGCTAACACTGATTAGTATACAATACAATACAATAATACAATAATAGTTATTACGCTGTGCATAGAAGAAATTGATATAACTTATGTGCTGTTGCATTACAACATGTAAGATATGCACTGTTTTCTTACATCGTATACGAGAGCTAACGTATTCTTAATGCATTCAAGATATAACAAATAACTCGTTGTGTTGCGATGAACTAACTCATCCGTTATGCATTGAAGCGATAACACATAACATGTGCATTGCATTTCAGTAAGTTATTCCGTTTCTCTGCGAAGAGAGAACACTGCAGGTGCACGTTGCAATGCGTTGCAACAAAAACTAACTTTGCATTGAAAAGAAAACAAATCAGATATGCTGGTGCATTCCAATATGCATCAAGAACTGTTTCAGTTCAGTGCATGGCATTTCAGTAAGTTATTTCATTTCGCTGTGAAGAGATGACAGGTGCTTGTTGCATCGTGTTGCATAAAAGAACTAACTTTGTGCATTAAAACTGTTTCAGTGCATTGCATACAATAGTTAACTTATTACGCTGTGCATAGAATAAAAAAAAAAAAAAAAATCATTTGTACTGCTGCATTGTGACATGTAAGATATGCACTGTTTCCTTGCAACCTATACAAGAACTAACGTATTGCTCATGCATAACGGATGAGTTGGTTAATTCATCGCAACACAACGAGTTATGTGTTATGTCTTGAATGCATGAAGAATACGCTAGCTCTCGTGTACGGTGTAAGGAAACAGTGCATTATCTTACATGTAATGAAACAGCAGATAAGTTATGTTAATTTCTTCTATGCACAGCGTAATAAGTTAACTTATGCAATGCATAATTTGTATAATTTGTATAATTTTAATTCATAAAATTAGTTCTTTTATGCAACACGGTGCAACTAGCACCGGTCGAGTAATCTCTTGCAATGCAGCAGTACATATGTTTTTTATTTATTTATTTATTTTTTTTTTATTCTATGCACAGCGTAATGCAATGCACAGGGTAATGCAATGCACTGAAACAATTCTTGATGCATTGGAAAGTACCAGCATATCTGATTTGTTTTCTCTTCAATGCACAAAGGAAAGAGTTAGTTCTTGTTGCAACGCATTGCAATAAGCACCTGCAGTGTTCTCTAATCCCAGCGAAATGGAATAACTTACAGAAATGCCATGCACATGTAATGTGTTCAATCTCAATGCATGAATGAACTAACTAACTCATCCGTTATGCATTAAATATATAACACATAACACGTGCATTGCACTTCAGTAAGTTTTTCAGTGCACTGCATACAATAATTAACATGTTGTGGAAAGAAATTAATATAACGTGCTGTTTCATCGTAACACAAAGAGTTACGTGCTATATCTTGAATGCATTAAGAATACGTTAGCTCGATGTAAGGAAACAGTGCATAAGTTATATGTTAGTTCTTGTATGCATTGTAATGCAATTGCACCGTGTTGCATAAAAGAACTAACTTTGTGAATTAAAACTGTTTTGCATACAATAGTTAACTTATTACGCTGTGCATAGAAGAAATTAATATAACTTATGTGCTGTTTCATTACATGTAAGATAATGCACTGTTTCCTTACACCGGATACGAGAGTTAGCGTATTCTTAATGTATTCAAGATATAACACATAACTCGTTGTGTTGCGATGAAATAACCAACTCATCCGTTACGCATTGAAGAGATAACACATAACATGTACATTGCATTTCAGTAAGTTATTCCGTATCGCTGCGAAGAGAGAAAACTGCAGGTGCTTGTTGCAGGGCCATTCATACTAACCTTTGTGCATTGAATAGAAAACAAATAAGATATGCTGGTGCATTCCAATGAATCAAGAATTGTTTCAGTGCATTGCATTACCCTGTGCATTGCGTTACGCTGTGCATAGAATAAAATAAATAAATAAAAAAAAATGTACTGCTGCATTGCAACATGTAAGATATGCACTGTTTCCTTGCATCCTATACAAAAACTAACGTATTGCTCATGCATTGAAGAGATACATAACTAGTTGTATAGCAATGAATGAACTAACTCAGCCGTCATGCACTGAGACATAACATAACGTGCATTGCATTTCAGTGAGTTATTCCATTTTCCATTAGTTAACTTATTACTCTTTTGCATTGCAACATCCAAGATATAATGCATTGCATTACAAGAACTAATGTGTTGCGATGTGCATGGCATTTCAGTAAGTTATTCCATTTCGCTGTGAAGAGATAACTCGACAGGTGCTTGTTGCACCGTGTTGCATACAATATCTAACTTTGTGCATTAAAACTGTTTCAGTGCATTGCATACAATAGTTAACTTATTAAGCTGTGCATAGAAGAAATTAATATAACTTATGTGCTGTTGCATTACAACATGTAAGATATGCACTGTTTCCTTGCAACCTATACAAGAACTAACGTGTTGCTCATGCATACATTACTAGATGTATTGCGATGAATGATCATCGCAATTTTATTATGCATTAAAGATATAACACATAACACGTGCATTGCACTTCAGTAAGTTTTTCAGTGCACTGCATACAATAATTAACATGTTGTGGAAAGAAATTAATATAACGTGCTGTTGCATTGCAATGCATACAAGAACTAACATATAAGTTATGCACATCGAGCTAACGTATTCTTAATGCATTCAAGATATAACACGTAACTCTTTGTGTTGCGATGAATGAAAAAACTATCCGTAATGCATTGAGATTTAGCACATTACATGTGAGTTATTCCATTTCGCTGGGAAGAGAGAACACTGCAGGTGCTTGATGCAATGCGTTGCAACAAGAACTAACTCTTTCCATTGTGCATTGAAGAGAAAACAAAACAGATATGCTGGTGCTTTCCAATGCATCAAGAATTGTTTCAGTGCATTGCATTGCGCTGTGCATAGAATTAAAAAAAAAAACATATGTACTGCTGCATTGCAAGAGATAACTCGACCGGTGCTAGTTGCACCGTGTTGCATAAAATAACTAACTTTGTGAATTAAAACTGTTTCAATGCATTGCACAGCAACATGGAAGATATGCACTGTTTCCTTGCATCCTATACAAAAACTGACGTATTGCTCATGCATTGAAGAGATACATTAGTTGTATTGCGATGAATGAGCTAACTCAGCCGTCATGCACTGAGACATAACACATAACGAGCATTGCATTTCAGTGAGTTATTCTATTTCCATTAGTTAACTTTTTACTCCTTTGCATTGCAACATGTAAGATATGCAATGTTTCCTTGCATCCTATACAAGAACTAACGTATTCATCATGCATATCTGAAGAGATAACACATAACTCGTTGTTGCGGTGAATGAACTAAATCATCCGTTATGCATTGAAGAGATACATAACACATAACACGTGCACTTCAGTAAGTTCTTCAGTGCACTGCATACGATAATTAACATGTTGTGGAAAGAAAAAAATAATATACCGTGCTGTTGCATAGCAATGCATACAAGAACTAACATATAAGTTTCCTTACATCGAGCTAGATATAACACGTAACTCTTTGTGTTGCGATGAATGAATTAACTATCCGTAATGCACTGAGAATTAACACATTACATGTCCATGGAATTTCTGTGTTATTCCTTTTCGCTGTGAAGAGATAACTCGACAGCTGCTTGTTGCACTGCGTTGCATAACTCTTTATTCTGTACATTGAAGAGAAAACGAACCACAAATACCCTTGCATTAGGAACTGTTTCAGTGCATTGCATACAATAACATATGTTGTGCAAAGAAGAAATTTATATGACGTGCTGTTGCACTGCAATGCATACAAAACTAACATGTTTTTATGCGCTGTTTTCTTGCTTGTGTACAAAAACCTTATTCTTACTTATTCTTTATGCATTGAACAGATAATAAATAACGTGTATTGCATGGCAGTAACTTGATCCCGTTGTGCTGAGAAGTTATAACACATGAAATGTGCTTGTTGCACTGCACTGCATACACAACGTGTGCATTGCATTGCATTGCAGTAAGTTATTCCATTTTCTATTGCAATAGTTAACTCATTACGATGTTGCATTGCAACGAATACGTTTATGCGCTGTTTACTTGCATCATATAACTAACGTATTGCTCATGCATTGAAGAGATACATAAATCATTGTTTTGCGATGAATGAGCTAACTCATCCTTTATCCACTAAAGAAATAACACATAACGTGTGCATTACATTTCAGTAAGTTATTCCGTTTCGCTGCGAAGAGAGAACACTATAGGTGTTTGTTGCACTGCGTTGCATACAAAAACGAACTCTTTGCTTCGTGCATTGAAGAAAAAACAAATAACATATGTTGTTGGTTTGCAAAGCATCAAGAACTGTTTAATTGCATTGATTACAATAGTTGACTAATTACGATGTGCATAGAGGAAATTAATATAATATATATGTTTTGCATTGCAACATGTAAGCTATGCACTGTTTGCTTGCAATCCTATACAGAACTAACGTATTGCTCCTGCATTGAAGCGATAACACATAACTCGTTGTGTCATTGAGTCATATATGAAGCCATTTTCTCTTGAATGCACAAAGGAAAGAGTTAGTTCTTGTTGCAACGCATTGCAACAAGCACCTGCAGTGTTCTCTCTTCCCAGCGAAATGGAATAACTCACAGAAAAACCACGCACATGTAATGTGTTAAATCTCAATGCATTACGGATAGTTTTTTCATTCATCGCAACACAAAGAGTTACGTGTTATATCTTGAATGCACTAAGAATACGGGAAACAGTGCATAACTTATATGTTAGTTCTTGTATGCATTGCAATGCAACAGCACGTTATATTAATTTCTTTCCACAACATGTTAATTATTGTATGCAGTGCACTAAAAAACTTACTGAAGTGCAATGCACGTGTTATGTGTTATATCTTCAATGCACAAAGGAAAGAGTTAGTTCTTGTTGCAACGCATTGCAACAAGCACCTGCAGTGTTCTCTCTTCCCAGCGAAATCTGAAATCTCTTCAGATAAGTTAGTAATGTTAACTAATGGAAAATGGAATAACTCACTGAAATGCAATGTTTATTATGTGCAATGTTTATTAAATATAATATTTATTATGTCATAGTGCATGACGGCTGAGTTAGCATCCTTCATCGCAATACACCTAGTTATGTATCTTCAATGCATGAGCAATACGTTAGTTCTTGTATAGGATGTAAGGAAACAGTGCATATCTTACATGTTGTAATGCAACAGCACATAAGTTATATTAATTTCTTCTATGTACAGCGTAATAAGTCTATTATGCAATGCATTGAAACAGTTTTAATTCACAAAGATAGTTCTTTTATGCAACACGGTGCAACTAGCACCGGTCGAGTTATCTCTTCACAGCAAAATGGAATAACTTACAGAAATGCCATGCACATGTAATGTGTTAAATCTCAATGCATTACGGATTTTCATTCATCGCAAGAGTTACGTGTTATATCTTGAATGCTTTAAGAATACGTTAGCTCGATGTAAGGAAACAGTGCATAACTTACATGTTAGTTCTTGTATGCATTGCAATGCAACAGCACGTTATCTTAATTTCTTTCCACAACATGTTAATTATTGTATGCAGTGCACTGAAAAACTTACTGAAGTGCAATGCACGTGTTATGTTTTATATCTTCAATGCATAACGGAATAATTTGCAATTCAAAAAGCATATTCTATAAATTTCTTCTGTGTCCAACAAAAAATATAATATAATAAAAAATATAATAAAAAAATAAATTACTGTATGCAATGGAATGAAAGAGTTAGTTCTTATATTTATTGCAGTGTAACAGCATATGTGTTTTTTTTTCTGTTCAATGCACGAAGAAAAGAGTTAGTTCTTGTATACAATATAGTGCAACAATGTAGCATGTGTCCATCTCTTCATTGCACTTCGGATCAAGTTTCTGCAATGCACATGTTACGTTTCCTTTCCAATGCATGAGGAAAACGCTGTTTCTTGTATAGAATGCAAGCAAACGGAAAAGTTCTTGATTAATAAGTTAACTATTGTAAGCAATGCAAACAGTTCTTGATGCATTGCAAAACAGCAACATATGTTAATTTTTTTCTACAACGCAAAAAGGAAAGAGTTAGTTTCTGTATGCAACGCATTGCAACACTCGTATGCTCATATGCATTGTAATGCAACAGCACATAAGTTATATTAATTTCTTCTATACACAGCGGTAATAACTATTATTGTAATTGTATTGTATTCAATGCATGAAGCGGTGTTAGCTCTTTGCAATGCAAAAACAGCATGTTCTATAAATTTCTTCTGTGCATAACAAAACACAAGTTAATTATTGTATGCAATGCAATGAAAGAGTTAGTTCTTATATTTATTGCAGTGCAACAGTATATGTGTTTTGTTTTCTGGTCAGTGCACGACGGAAAGAGTTAGTTGCAATGCATAGTATGCAATGCAGTGCAACAAGCACCTGTCCACGTGTCCATCCCTTCATTGCACTTCGGATCAAGTTTCTGCAGTGCACGTTACGTGTCCGTCTGATGTAACATAACACCCAGAGTCAATGAGTCTGTATAGAAATTTCATCATCAAGGACAAATTTGCCAGAAATTTGTTCAGTAGGTCAAAATGGCTCCATATGTGACTCAAGTAACATCAGAGTGAATCAATGAGTGTGTATTGAAAGTTGAAGATTGAGCACTTTTCGACCAAAAATATGATCATTAGCTCAAATATGGACTCCAGTAAGGCTTGATGTGACATCAGAGGGTGTCAGTAAGTGTATGTAAAAAGTTAAAGATCGAGTATTCTTTGGCCAGAAAAATGTCCATTAGAGCACATGCAATACTCTATGGCTGATGTAAGATCAACATGAGGCATCTATATAAAGTTCATGATCGAGGACTCTTAGGAATAAAAAACTGTAATCAAGTCTAAAATGGACTAGATGGAGTCAATGACTATGTATAGAAAGGTCAAGACTGGGCCAGAAATATGTTCTGAAAGTCATGGACCTCTATATATGGCTGATGTGAAATCAGAAGGCGTCAATAAGTGTATATAAAATCTTCAAAGTCGAATACTTTTTGGCCAGAAATATGTTCTTTCGGTCAAATATGGACTACTGTCTGGCTTATCTGGCTGAAGTAAAAAATCTGGAGTCAATGACTGTCTTTAGAAAGTTCAAGATAAAGCACTCTTAGGCCCGAAATATGTTTCTAAGGTGGACTACTGTCTGTCTGATGAAACACAAGAAGGAGTCAATAAGTCTGTATGGAATTTTCAACATCAAGGACTAATTTTCCAGAAATTTGTTCAGTAGGTCAAAATGGCTTCGTACATGGCTCAAGTAACATCAGAAGGTGTCAGTAAGTATATATAAAAAGTTCAAGATCAAGTTTTCTTTGGCCAGAAATATGTCCATTATGTCAAATATGCAAAACTCTATGGCTCAGGTAACATCAGAGTGAGGCATGTATGTAAAGTTCATGATCGAGGACTCTTGGGACCGAAAAACTTTAATCAAGTCTAATATGGACTTCTGTATGGCTGAAATATCATCAGGAGTCAACGAGTATCCATAGAAAGTTCAAGATCAAGCGTCCTCAGGCTAGAAATATGTTTCGAAGGTCAAACATGGACTACTGTCTGTCTGATGAAACACCAATAAGTCTGTATGGAATTTTCAACATCAAGGACTAATTTGCCAGAAATTTGTTCAATAGGTCAAAAATAGGTTAATCCTTGGCTGAAGTAAAATACGGCTTAGTCAATGAGTATGTGTTTGAAAGTTCAAGATTAAGTACCAATTTGACAGAAATATGTGAATTAAGTCAAATGTGCAATACTCTGTGTCTGACGTATCATCAGAAAGAGTCAATGACTTTATATAAAAAGTTCATCATCGAGGACTAATTTGCCAGAAATTTGTTCTGTAGGTCGAAATGGGTTCGTATATGACTGAGGTAAGATCAGAGTGACTCAATGAATATGTGTTGAAAGTTCAAGATAGAGTACTGTTGGGCCAGAAATATGTCCATTGGGTCAAATATGCAATACTTTATGTCTGACGTTCCATCAGATGGAGTCAATGAGTAGGTAAAGAATGTTCTTGATCGAGGACTAAATTGCCAGAAATATGTTCAGTAGATCTTATGTGGACTTCTGTATGGGTGAAGTCAAATCTGAAGGAGTCAAAGAGTATATATAGAAAGTTCAAGATCAAGCGCACTTAGGCCAGTAATGTTTCTTAGGTCACATATATCCTACTGTCTGTCTGATGTAACACCCAGAGTCAATGAGTCTGTATAGAAATTTCATCATCAAGGACAAATTTGCCAGAAATTTGTTCAGTAGGTCAAAATGGCTTGATATATGACTCAAGTAACATCAGAGTGAATCAATGAGTGTTCATGAAAGTTGAAGATTGAGCACTTTTCGGCCAAAAAAATGATCATTAGCTCAAATATGGACTCCAGTAAGGCTTGATGTATGTAAAAAGTTAAAGATGAGTATTCTTTGGCCAGAAAAATGTCCATTAGGGCACATGCAATACTCTATGGCTGATGTAAGATCAACATGAGGCATCTATATAAAGTTCATGATCGAGGACTCTTGGGACTGTAAAAGTTTAATCGTCTAAAATGGACTTCTGTATGGCTGAAATAACATCAGGAGTCAATGAGTATCCATAGAAAGTTCAAGATCAAGCGTCCTCAGGCTAGAAATATGTTTCGAAGGTCAAACATGGACTACTGTCTGTCTGATGAAACACCAATAAGTCTGTATAGAATTTTAAACATCAAGGACTAATTTGCCAGAAATTTGTTCAATAGGTCAAAAATAGGTTAATCCTTGGCTGAAGTAAAATACGGCTGAGTCAATGAGTATGTGTTTGAAAGTTCAAGATTAAGTACCAATTTGACAGAAATATGTGTATTAAGTCAAATGTGCAATACTCTGTGTCTGACGTATCATCAGAAAGAGTCAATGATTTTATATAAAAAGTTCATCATTGAGGACTAATTTGCCAGAAATTTGTTCTGTAGGTCGAAATGGGTTCGTATATGACTGAGGTAAGATCAGAGTGACTCAATGAATATGTGTTGAAAGTTCACGATAGAGTACTGTTGGGCCAGAAATATGTTCATTTGGTAAAATATGGACTACAGTATGGCTGATGTGACATCAGAAAGGCGTCAATATGTCCATTGGGTCAAATATGCAATACTTTATGTCTGACGTTCCATCAGATGGAGTCAATGAGTAGGTAAAGAAAGTTCTTGATCGAGGACTAATTTGCCAGAAATATGTTCAGTAGATCTTATGTGGACTTCTGTATGGGTGAAGTCAAATCTGAAGGAGTCAAAGAGTATATATAGAAAGTTCAAGATAACGTGCACTTAGGCCAGTAATGTTTCTTAGGTCACATATGTCCTACTGTCTGTCTGATGTAACACCCAGAGTCAATGAGTCTGTATAGAAATTTCATCATCAAGGACAAATTTGCCAGAAATTTGTTCAGTAGGTCAAAATGGCTTCATATATGACTCAAGTAACATCAGAGTGAATCAATGAGTGTGTATTGAAAGTTGAAGATTGAGCACTTTTCGACCAAAAATATGATCATTAGCTCAAATATGGACTCCAGTAAGGCTTGATGTGACATCAGAGGGTGTCAGTAAGTGTATGTAAAAAGTTAAAGATCGAGTATTCTTTGGCCAGAAAAATGTCCATTAGAGCACATGCAATACTCTATGGCTGATGTAAGATCAACATGAGGCATCTATATAAAGTTCATGATCGAGGACTCTTAGGAATAAAAAACTGTAATCAAGTCTAAAATGGACTAGATGGAGTCAATGACTATGTATAGATAGGTCAAGACTGGGCCAGAAATATGTTCTGAAAATCATGGACCTCTATATATGGCTGATGTGAAATCAGAAGGCGTCAATAAGTGTATATAAAATCTTCAAAGTCGAATACTTTTTGGCCAGAAATATGTTCTTTCGGTCAAATATGGACTACTGTCTGGCTTATCTGGCTGAAGTAAAAAATCTGGAGTCAATGACTGTCTTTAGAAAGTTCAAGATAAAGCACTCTTAGGCCTGAAATATGTTTCTAAGGTGGACTACTGTCTGTCTTATGAAACACAAGAAGTCTGTCAATAAGTCTGTATGGAATTTTCAACATCAAGGACTAATTTGCTAGAAATTTGTTCAGTAGGTCAAAATGGCTTCGTACATGGCTCAAGTAACATCAGAAGGTGTCAGTAAGTATATATAAAAAGTTCAAGATCGAGTTTTCTTTGGCCAGAAATATGTCCATTATGTCAAATATGCAAAACTCTATGGCTCAGGTAACATCAGAGTGAGGTATGTATGTAAAGTTCATGATCGAGGACTCTTGGGACCGAAAAACTTTAATCAAGTCTAAAATGGACTTCTGTATGGCTGAAATAACATCAGGAGTCAATGAGTATCCATAGAAAGTTCAAGATCCATCGTCCTCAGGCTAGAAATATGTTTCGAAGGTCAAACATGGACTACTGTCTGTCTGATGAAACACCAATAAGTCTGTATAGAATTTTCAACATCAAGGACTAATTTGCCAGAAATTTGTTCAATAGGTCAAAAATAGGTTAATCCTTGGCTGAAGTAAAATACGGCTGAGTCAATGAGTATGTGTTTGAAAGTTCAAGATTAAGTACCAATTTGACAGAAATATGTGAATTAAGTCAAATGTGCAATACTCTGTGTCTGACGTATCATCAGAAAGAGTCAATGACTTTATATAAAAAGTTCATCATCGAGGACTAATTTGCCAGAAATTTGTTCAGTAGGTCAAAATGGCTTCATATATGACTCAAGTAACATCAGAGTGAATCAATGAGTGTGTATTGAAAGTTGAAGATTGAGACCTTTTCGGCCAAAAATATGATCATTAGCTCAAATATGGACTCCAGTAAGGCTTGATGTGACATCAGAGGGCGTCAGTAAGTGTATGTAAAAAGTTAAAGATCCAGTATTCTTTGGCCAGAAAAATGTCCATTAGGGCACATACAATACTCTATGGCTGATGAAAGATCAACATGAGGCATCTATATACAGTTCATGATCGAGGACTCTTATGACTGAAAAACTTTAATCAAGTCTAAAATGGACTAGATGGAATCAATGACTATGAATAGAAAGGTCAAGACTGGGCCAGAAATATGTTCTGAAAGTCATGGACCTCTATATATGGCTGATGTGAAATCAGAAGGCGTCAATGAGTGTATATAAAATCTTCAAAGTCGAATACTTTTTGGCCAGAAATATGTTCTTTTGGTCAAATATGGACTACTGTCTGGCTTATCTGGCTGAAGTAAAAAATCTGGAGTCAATGACTGTCTTTCGAAAGTTCAAGATAAAGCACTCTTAGGCCCGAAATATGTTTCTAAGGTGGACTACTGTCTGTCTGATGAAACACAAGAAGGAGTCAATAAGTCTGTATGGAATTTTCAACATCAAGGACTAATTTTCCAGAAATTTGTTCAGTAGGTCAAAATGGCTTCGTACATGGCTCAAGTAACATCAGAGTGAATCAATGAGTGTTCATGAAAGTTGAAGATTGAGCACTTTTCGGCCAAAAAAATGATCATTAGCTCAAATATGGACTCCAGTAAGGCTTGATGTATGTAAAAAGTTCAAGATCGAGTTTTCTTTGGCCAGAAATATGTCCATTATGTCAAATATGCAAAACTCTATGGCTCAGGTAACATCAGAGTGAGGCATGTATGTAAAGTTCATGATCGAGGACTCTTGGGACCGAAAAACTTTAATCAAGTCTAATATGGACTTCTGTATGGCTGAAATATCATCAGGAGTCAATGAGTATCCATAGAAAGTTCAAGATCAAGCGTCCTCAGGCTAGAAATATGTTTCGAAGGTCCAACATGGACTACTGTCTGTCTGATGAAACACCAATAAGTCTGTATGGAATTTTCAACATCAAGGACTAATTTGCCAGAAATTTGTTCAATAGGTCAAAAATAGGTTAATCCTTGGCTGAAGTAAAATACGGCTTAGTCAATGAGTATGTGTTTGAAAGTTCAAGATTAAGTACCAATTTGACAGAAATATGTGAATTAAGTCAAATGTGCAATACTCTGTGTCTGACGTATCATCGGAAAGAGTCAATGACTTTATATAAAAAGTTCATCATCGAGGACTAATTTGCCAGAAATTTGTTCTGTAGGTCGAAATGGGTTCGTATATGACTGAGGTAAGATCAGAGTGACTCAATGAATATGTGTTGAAAGTTCAAGATAGAGTACTGTTGGGCCAGAAATATGTTCATTTGGTAAAATATGGACTACAGTATGGCTGACGTGACATCAGAAAGGCGTCAATATGTCCATTGGGTCAAATATGCAATACTTTATGTCTGATGTTCCATCAGATGGAGTCAATGAGTAGGTAAAGAAAGTTCTTGATCGAGGACTAATTTGCCAGAAATATGTTCAGTAGATCTTATGTGGACTTCTGTATGGGTGTAGTCAAATCTGAAGGAGTCAAAGAGTATATATAGAAAGTTCAAGATCAAGCGCACTTAGTCCAGAAATGTTTCTTAGGTCACATGTGTTCTACTGTCTGTCTGATGTAACACCCAGAGTCAATGAGTCTGTATAGAAATTTCATCATCAAGGTCAAATTTGCCAGAAATTTGTTCAGTAGGTCAAAATGGCTTCATATATGACTCAAGTAACATCAGAGTGAATCAATGAGTTTGTACTGAAAGTTGAAGATTGAGCACTTTTCGGCCAAAACTATGATAATTAGCTCAAATATGGACTCCAGTAAGGCTTGATGTGACATCAGAGGGCGTCAGTAAGTGTATGTAAAAAGTTAAAGATCGAGTATTCTTTGGCCAGAAAAATGTCCAGTAGGACACATGCAATACTCTATGGCTGATGTAAGATCAAAATGAGGCATCTATATAAAGTTCATGATCAAGGACTCTTAGGACTGAAAAACTTTAATCAAGTCTAAAATGGACTTCTGTATGGCTGAAATAACATCAGGAGTCAATGAGTATCCATAGAAAGTTCAAGATCAAGCGTCCTCAGGCTAGAAATATGTTTCGAAGGTCAAACATGGACCTCTATATATGGCTGATATGAAATCAGAAGGCGTCAATAAGTGTATATAAAATCTTCAAAGTCGAATACTTTTTGGCCAGAAATATGTTCTTTCGGTCAAATATGGACTACTGTCTGGCTTATCTGGCTGAAGTAAAAAATCTGGAGTCAATGACTGTTTATAGAAAGTTCAAGATAAAGCACTCTTAGGCCTGAAATATGTTTCTAAGGTGGACTACTGTCTGTCTGATGAAACACAAGAAGGAGTCAATAAGTCTGTATGGAATTTTCAACATCAAGGACTAATTTGCCAGAAATTTGTTCTGTAGGTCGAAATGGGTTCGTATATGACTGAGGTAAGATCAGAGTGACTCAATGAATATGTGTTGAAAGTTCACGATAGAGTACTGTTGGGCCGGAAATATGTTCATTTGGTAAAATATGGACTACAGTATGGCTGATGTGACATCAGAAAGGCGTCAATATGTCCATTGGGTCAAATATGCAATACTTTATGTCTGACGTTCCATCAGATGGAGTCAATGAGTAGGTAAAGAAAGTTCTTGATCGAGGACTAATTTGCCAGAAATATGTTCAGTAGATCTTATGTGGACTTCTGTATGGGTGAAGTCAAATCTGAAGGAGTCAAAGAGTATATATAGAAAGTTCAAGATAACGTGCACTTAGGCCAGTAATGTTTCTTAGGTCACATATGTCCTACTGTCTGTCTGATGTAACACCCAGAGTCAATGAGTCTGTATAGAAATTTCATCATCAAGGACAAATTTGCCAGAAATTTGTTCAGTAGGTCAAAATGGCTTCATATATGACTCAAGTAACATCAGAGTGAATCAATGAGTGTGTATTGAAAGTTGAAGATTGAGCACTTTTCGACCAAAAATATGATCATTAGCTCAAATATGGACTCCAGTAAGGCTTGATGTGACATCAGAGGGTGTCAGTAAGTGTATGTAAAAAGTTAAAGATCGAGTATTCTTTGGCCAGAAAAATGTCCATTAGAGCACATGCAATACTCTATGGCTGATGTAAGATCAACATGAGGCATCTATATAAAGTTCATGATCGAGGACTCTTAGGAATAAAAAACTGTAATCAAGTCTAAAATGGACTAGATGGAGTCAATGACTATGTATAGAAAGGTCAAGACTGGGCCAGAAATATGTTCTGAAAATCATGGACCTCTATATATGGCTGATGTGAAATCAGAAGGCGTCAATAAGTGTATATAAAATCTTCAAAGTCGAATACTTTTTGGCCAGAAATATGTTCTTTCGGTCAAATATGGACTACTGTCTGGCTTATCTGGCTGAAGTAAAAAATCTGGAGTCAATGACTGTCTTTAGAAAGTTCAAGATAAAGCACTCTTAGGCCTGAAATATGTTTCTAAGGTGGACTACTGTCTGTCTTATGAAACACAAGAAGTCTGTATAAGTCTGTATGGAATTTTCAACATCAAGGACTAATTTGCTAGAAATTTGTTCAGTAGGTCAAAATGGCTTCGTACATGGCTCAAGTAACATCAGAAGGTGTCAGTAAGTATATATAAAAAGTTCAAGATCGAGTTTTCTTTGGCCAGAAATATGTCCATTATGTCAAATATGCAAAACTCTATGGCTCAGGTAACATCAGAGTGAGGTATGTATGTAAAGTTCATGATCGAGGACTCTTGGGACCGAAAAACTTTAATCAAGTCTAAAATGGACTTCTGTATGGCTGAAATAACATCAGGAGTCAATGAGTATCCATAGAAAGTTCAAGATCCATCGTCCTCAGGCTAGAAATATGTTTCGAAGGTCAAACATGGACTACTGTCTGTCTGATGAAACACCAATAAGTCTGTATAGAATTTTCAACATCAAGGACTAATTTGCCAGAAATTTGTTCAATAGGTCAAAAATAGGTTAATCCTTGGCTGAAGTAAAATACGGCTGAGTCAATGAGTATGTGTTTGAAAGTTCAAGATTAAGTACCAATTTGACAGAAATATGTGAATTAAGTCAAATGTGCAATACTCTGTGTCTGACGTATCATCAGAAAGAGTCAATGACTTTATATAAAAAGTTCATCATCGAGGACTAATTTGCCAGAAATTTGTTCAGTAGGTCAAAATGGCTTCATATATGACTCAAGTAACATCAGAGTGAATCAATGAGTGTGTATTGAAAGTTGAAGATTGAGACCTTTTCGGCCAAAAATATGATCATTAGCTCAAATATGGACTCCAGTAAGGCTTGATGTGACATCAGAGGGCGTCAGTAAGTGTATGTAAAAAGTTAAAGATCCAGTATTCTTTGGCCAGAAAAATGTCCATTAGGGCACATACAATACTCTATGGCTGATGAAAGATCAACATGAGGCATCTATATACAGTTCATGATCGAGGACTCTTATGACTGAAAAACTTTAATCAAGTCTAAAATGGACTAGATGGAATCAATGACTATGAATAGAAAGGTCAAGACTGGGCCAGAAATATGTTCTGAAAGTCATGGACCTCTATATATGGCTGATGTGAAATCAGAAGGCGTCAATGAGTGTATATAAAATCTTCAAAGTCGAATACTTTTTGGCCAGAAATATGTTCTTTTGGTCAAATATGGACTACTGTCTGGCTTATCTGGCTGAAGTAAAAAATCTGGAGTCAATGACTGTCTTTCGAAAGTTCAAGATAAAGCACTCTTAGGCCCGAAATATGTTTCTAAGGTGGACTACTGTCTGTCTGATGAAACACAAGAAGGAGTCAATAAGTCTGTATGGAATTTTCAACATCAAGGACTAATTTTCCAGAAATTTGTTCAGTAGGTCAAAATGGCTTCGTACATGGCTCAAGTAAAATCAGAAGGATTCAGTAAGTATAAATAAAAAGTTCAAGATCGAGTTTTCTTTGGCCAGAAATATGTCCATTATGTCAAATATGCAAAACTCTATGGCTCAGGTAACATCAGAGTGAGGCATGTATGTAAAGTTCATGATCGAGGACTCTTGGGACCGAAAAACTTTAATCAAGTCTAATATGGACTTCTGTATGGCTGAAATATCATCAGGAGTCAATGAGTATCCATAGAAAGTTCAAGATCAAGCGTCCTCAGGCTAGAAATATGTTTCGAAGGTCCAACATGGACTACTGTCTGTCTGATGAAACACCAATAAGTCTGTATGGAATTTTCAACATCAAGGACTAATTTGCCAGAAATTTGTTCAATAGGTCAAAAATAGGTTAATCCTTGGCTGAAGTAAAATACGGCTTAGTCAATGAGTATGTGTTTGAAAGTTCAAGATTAAGTACCAATTTGACAGAAATATGTGAATTAAGTCAAATGTGCAATACTCTGTGTCTGACGTATCATCAGAAAGAGTCAATGACTTTATATAAAAAGTTCATCATCGAGGACTAATTTGCCAGAAATTTGTTCTGTAGGTCGAAATGGGTTCGTATATGACTGAGGTAAGATCAGAGTGACTCAATGAATATGTGTTGAAAGTTCAAGATAGAGTACTGTTGGGCCAGAAATATGTTCATTTGGTAAAATATGGACTACAGTATGGCTGACGTGACATCAGAAAGGCGTCAATATGTCCATTGGGTCAAATATGCAATACCTTATGTCTGACGTTCCATCAGATGGAGTCAATGAGTAGGTAAAGAAAGTTCCTGATCGAGGACTAATTTGCCAGAAATATGTTCAGTAGATCTTATGTGGACTTCTGTATGGGTGTAGTCAAATCTGAAGGAGTCAAAGAGTATATATAGAAAGTTCAAGATCAAGCGCACTTAGTCCAGAAATGTTTCTTAGGTCACATGTGTTCTACTGTCTGTCTGATGTAACACCCAGAGTCAATGAGTCTGTATAGAAATTTCATCATCAAGGTCAAATTTGCCAGAAATTTGTTCAGTAGGTCAAAATGGCTTCATATATGACTCAAGTAACATCATAGTGAATCAATGAGTTTGTACTGAAAGTTGAAGATTGAGCACTTTTCGGCCAAAACTATGATAATTAGCTCAAATATGGACTCCAGTAAGGCTTGATGTGACATCAGAGGGCGTCAGTAAGTGTATGTAAAAAGTTAAAGATCGAGTATTCTTTGGCCAGAAAAATGTCCAGTAGGACACATGCAATACTCTATGGCTGATGTAAGATCAAAATGAGGCATCTATATAAAGTTCATGATCAAGGACTCTTAGGACTGAAAAACTTTAATCAAGTCTAAAATGGAATAGATGGAGTCAATGACTATGTATAGAAAGTTCAAGACTGGGCCAGAAATATGTTCTGAAAGTCATGGACCTCTATATATGGCTGATATGAAATCAGAAGGCGTCAATAAGTGTATATAAAATCTTCAAAGTCGAATACTTTTTGGCCAGAAATATGTTCTTTCGGTCAAATATGGACTACTGTCTGGCTTATCTGGCTGAAGTAAAAAATCTGGAGTCAATGACTGTTTATAGAAAGTTCAAGATAAAGCACTCTTAGGCCTGAAATATGTTTCTAAGGTGGACTACTGTCTGTCTGATGAAACACAAGAAGGAGTCAATAAGTCTGTATGGAATTTTCAACATCAAGGACTAATTTGCCAGAAATTTGTTCTGTAGGTCGAAATGGGTTCGTATATGACTGAGGTAAGATCAGAGTGACTCAATGAATATGTGTTGAAAGTTCACGATAGAGTACTGTTGGGCCGGAAATATGTTCATTTGGTAAAATATGGACTACAGTATGGCTGATGTGACATCAGAAAGGCGTCAATATGTCCATTGGGTCAAATATGCAATACTTTATGTCTGACGTTCCATCAGATGGAGTCAATGAGTAGGTAAAGAAAGTTCTTGATCGAGGACTAATTTGCCAGAAATATGTTCAGTAGATCTTATGTGGACTTCTGTATGGGTGAAGTCAAATCTGAAGGAGTCAAAGAGTATATATAGAAAGTTCAAGATAACGTGCACTTAGGCCAGTAATGTTTCTTAGGTCACATATGTCCTACTGTCTGTCTGATGTAACACCCAGAGTCAATGAGTCTGTATAGAAATTTCATCATCAAGGACAAATTTGCCAGAAATTTGTTCAGTAGGTCAAAATGGCTTCATATATGACTCAAGTAACATCAGAGTGAATCAATGAGTGTGTATTGAAAGTTGAAGATTGAGCACTTTTCGACCAAAAATATGATCATTAGCTCAAATATGGACTCCAGTAAGGCTTGATGTGACATCAGAGGGTGTCAGTAAGTGTATGTAAAAAGTTAAAGATCGAGTATTCTTTGGCCAGAAAAATGTCCATTAGAGCACATGCAATACTCTATGGCTGATGTAAGATCAACATGAGGCATCTATATAAAGTTCATGATCGAGGACTCTTAGGAATAAAAAACTGTAATCAAGTCTAAAATGGACTAGATGGAGTCAATGACTATGTATAGAAAGGTCAAGACTGGGCCAGAAATATGTTCTGAAAATCATGGACCTCTATATATGGCTGATGTGAAATCAGAAGGCGTCAATAAGTGTATATAAAATCTTCAAAGTCGAATACTTTTTGGCCAGAAATATGTTCTTTCGGTCAAATATGGACTACTGTCTGGCTTATCTAACATCAGATGGAGTCAATAATTATGTAGAAAAAATTCATGATCGAGGACAATATATGTTTAAGTAGGTCTAAAATAGACTTCTGTATGGCTGAAGTAAAAAATCTGGAGTCAATGACTGTCTTTAGAAAGTTCAAGATAAAGCACTCTTAGGCCTGAAATATGTTTCTAAGGTGGACTACTGTCTGTCTTATGAAACACAAGAAGTCTGTATAAGTCTGTATGGAATTTTCAACATCAAGGACTAATTTGCTAGAAATTTGTTCAGTAGGTCAAAATGGCTTCGTACATGGCTCAAGTAACATCAGAAGGTGTCAGTAAGTATATATAAAAAGTTCAAGATCGAGTTTTCTTTGGCCAGAAATATGTCCATTATGTCAAATATGCAAAACTCTATGGCTCAGGTAACATCAGAGTGAGGTATGTATGTAAAGTTCATGATCGAGGACTCTTGGGACCGAAAAACTTTAATCAAGTCTAAAATGGACTTCTGTATGGCTGAAATAACATCAGGAGTCAATGAGTATCCATAGAAAGTTCAAGATCCATCGTCCTCAGGCTAGAAATATGTTTCGAAGGTCAAACATGGACTACTGTCTGTCTGATGAAACACCAATAAGTCTGTATAGAATTTTCAACATCAAGGACTAATTTGCCAGAAATTTGTTCAATAGGTCAAAAATAGGTTAATCCTTGGCTGAAGTAAAATACGGCTGAGTCAATGAGTATGTGTTTGAAAGTTCAAGATTAAGTACCAATTTGACAGAAATATGTGAATTAAGTCAAATGTGCAATACTCTGTGTCTGACGTATCATCAGAAAGAGTCAATGACTTTATATAAAAAGTTCATCATCGAGGACTAATTTGCCAGAAATTTGTTCAGTAGGTCAAAATGGCTTCATATATGACTCAAGTAACATCAGAGTGAATCAATGAGTGTGTATTGAAAGTTGAAGATTGAGACCTTTTCGGCCAAAAATATGATCATTAGCTCAAATATGGACTCCAGTAAGGCTTGATGTGACATCAGAGGGCGTCAGTAAGTGTATGTAAAAAGTTAAAGATCCAGTATTCTTTGGCCAGAAAAATGTCCATTAGGGCACATACAATACTCTATGGCTGATGAAAGATCAACATGAGGCATCTATATACAGTTCATGATCGAGGACTCTTATGACTGAAAAACTTTAATCAAGTCTAAAATGGACTAGATGGAATCAATGACTATGAATAGAAAGGTCAAGACTGGGCCAGAAATATGTTCTGAAAGTCATGGACCTCTATATATGGCTGATGTGAAATCAGAAGGCGTCAATGAGTGTATATAAAATCTTCAAAGTCGAATACTTTTTGGCCAGAAATATGTTCTTTTGGTCAAATATGGACTACTGTCTGGCTTATCTGGCTGAAGTAAAAAATCTGGAGTCAATGACTGTCTTTCGAAAGTTCAAGATAAAGCACTCTTAGGCCCGAAATATGTTTCTAAGGTGGACTACTGTCTGTCTGATGAAACACAAGAAGGAGTCAATAAGTCTGTATGGAATTTTCAACATCAAGGACTAATTTGCTAGAAATTTGTTCAGTAGGTCAAAATGGCTTCGTACATGGCTCAAGTAACATCAGAAGGTGTCAGTAAGTATATATAAAAAGTTCAAGATCGAGTTTTCTTTGGCCAGAAATATGTCCATTATGTCAAATATGCAAAACTCTATGGCTCAGGTAACATCAGAGTGAGGTATGTATGTAAAGTTCATGATCGAGGACTCTTGGGACCGAAAAACTTTAATCAAGTCTAAAATGGACTTCTGTATGGCTGAAATAACATCAGGAGTCAATGAGTATCCATAGAAAGTTCAAGATCCATCGTCCTCAGGCTAGAAATATGTTTCGAAGGTCAAACATGGACTACTGTCTGTCTGATGAAACACCAATAAGTCTGTATAGAATTTTCAACATCAAGGACTAATTTGCCAGAAATTTGTTCAATAGGTCAAAAATAGGTTAATCCTTGGCTGAAGTAAAATACGGCTGAGTCAATGAGTATGTGTTTGAAAGTTCAAGATTAAGTACCAATTTGACAGAAATATGTGAATTAAGTCAAATGTGCAATACTCTGTGTCTGACGTATCATCAGAAAGAGTCAATGACTTTATATAAAAAGTTCATCATCGAGGACTAATTTGCCAGAAATTTGTTCAGTAGGTCAAAATGGCTTCATATATGACTCAAGTAACATCAGAGTGAATCAATGAGTGTGTATTGAAAGTTGAAGATTGAGACCTTTTCGGCCAAAAATATGATCATTAGCTCAAATATGGACTCCAGTAAGGCTTGATGTGACATCAGAGGGCGTCAGTAAGTGTATGTAAAAAGTTAAAGATCCAGTATTCTTTGGCCAGAAAAATGTCCATTAGGGCACATACAATACTCTATGGCTGATGAAAGATCAACATGAGGCATCTATATACAGTTCATGATCGAGGACTCTTATGACTGAAAAACTTTAATCAAGTCTAAAATGGACTAGATGGAATCAATGACTATGAATAGAAAGGTCAAGACTGGGCCAGAAATATGTTCTGAAAGTCATGGACCTCTATATATGGCTGATGTGAAATCAGAAGGCGTCAATGAGTGTATATAAAATCTTCAAAGTCGAATACTTTTTGGCCAGAAATATGTTCTTTTGGTCAAATATGGACTACTGTCTGGCTTATCTGGCTGAAGTAAAAAATCTGGAGTCAATGACTGTCTTTCGAAAGTTCAAGATAAAGCACTCTTAGGCCCGAAATATGTTTCTAAGGTGGACTACTGTCTGTCTGATGAAACACAAGAAGGAGTCAATAAGTCTGTATGGAATTTTCAACATCAAGGACTAATTTTCCAGAAATTTGTTCAGTAGGTCAAAATGGCTTCGTACATGGCTCAAGTAAAATCAGAAGGATTCAGTAAGTATAAATAAAAAGTTCAAGATCGAGTTTTCTTTGGCCAGAAATATGTCCATTATGTCAAATATGCAAAACTCTATGGCTCAGGTAACATCAGAGTGAGGCATGTATGTAAAGTTCATGATCGAGGACTCTTGGGACCGAAAAACTTTAATCAAGTCTAATATGGACTTCTGTATGGCTGAAATATCATCAGGAGTCAATGAGTATCCATAGAAAGTTCAAGATCAAGCGTCCTCAGGCTAGAAATATGTTTCGAAGGTCCAACATGGACTACTGTCTGTCTGATGAAACACCAATAAGTCTGTATGGAATTTTCAACATCAAGGACTAATTTGCCAGAAATTTGTTCAATAGGTCAAAAATAGGTTAATCCTTGGCTGAAGTAAAATACGGCTTAGTCAATGAGTATGTGTTTGAAAGTTCAAGATTAAGTACCAATTTGACAGAAATATGTGAATTAAGTCAAATGTGCAATACTCTGTGTCTGACGTATCATCGGAAAGAGTCAATGACTTTATATAAAAAGTTCATCATCGAGGACTAATTTGCCAGAAATTTGTTCTGTAGGTCGAAATGGGTTCGTATATGACTGAGGTAAGATCAGAGTGACTCAATGAATATGTGTTGAAAGTTCAAGATAGAGTACTGTTGGGCCAGAAATATGTTCATTTGGTAAAATATGGACTACAGTATGGCTGACGTGACATCAGAAAGGCGTCAATATGTCCATTGGGTCAAATATGCAATACCTTATGTCTGACGTTCCATCAGATGGAGTCAATGAGTAGGTAAAGAAAGTTCCTGATCGAGGACTAATTTGCCAGAAATATGTTCAGTAGATCTTATGTGGACTTCTGTATGGGTGTAGTCAAATCTGAAGGAGTCAAAGAGTATATATAGAAAGTTCAAGATCAAGCGCACTTAGTCCAGAAATGTTTCTTAGGTCACATGTGTTCTACTGTCTGTCTGATGTAACACCCAGAGTCAATGAGTCTGTATAGAAATTTCATCATCAAGGTCAAATTTGCCAGAAATTTGTTCAGTAGGTCAAAATGGCTTCATATATGACTCAAGTAACATCATAGTGAATCAATGAGTTTGTACTGAAAGTTGAAGATTGAGCACTTTTCGGCCAAAACTATGATAATTAGCTCAAATATGGACTCCAGTAAGGCTTGATGTGACATCAGAGGGCGTCAGTAAGTGTATGTAAAAAGTTAAAGATCGAGTATTCTTTGGCCAGAAAAATGTCCAGTAGGACACATGCAATACTCTATGGCTGATGTAAGATCAAAATGAGGCATCTATATAAAGTTCATGATCAAGGACTCTTAGGACTGAAAAACTTTAATCAAGTCTAAAATGGAATAGATGGAGTCAATGACTATGTATAGAAAGTTCAAGACTGGGCCAGAAATATGTTCTGAAAGTCATGGACCTCTATATATGGCTGATATGAAATCAGAAGGCGTCAATAAGTGTATATAAAATCTTCAAAGTCGAATACTTTTTGGCCAGAAATATGTTCTTTCGGTCAAATATGGACTACTGTCTGGCTTATCTGGCTGAAGTAAAAAATCTGGAGTCAATGACTGTTTATAGAAAGTTCAAGATAAAGCACTCTTAGGCCTGAAATATGTTTCTAAGGTGGACTACTGTCTGTCTGATGAAACACAAGAAGGAGTCAATAAGTCTGTATGGAATTTTCAACATCAAGGACTAATTTGCCAGAAATTTGTTCTGTAGGTCGAAATGGGTTCGTATATGACTGAGGTAAGATCAGAGTGACTCAATGAATATGTGTTGAAAGTTCACGATAGAGTACTGTTGGGCCGGAAATATGTTCATTTGGTAAAATATGGACTACAGTATGGCTGATGTGACATCAGAAAGGCGTCAATATGTCCATTGGGTCAAATATGCAATACTTTATGTCTGACGTTCCATCAGATGGAGTCAATGAGTAGGTAAAGAAAGTTCTTGATCGAGGACTAATTTGCCAGAAATATGTTCAGTAGATCTTATGTGGACTTCTGTATGGGTGAAGTCAAATCTGAAGGAGTCAAAGAGTATATATAGAAAGTTCAAGATAACGTGCACTTAGGCCAGTAATGTTTCTTAGGTCACATATGTCCTACTGTCTGTCTGATGTAACACCCAGAGTCAATGAGTCTGTATAGAAATTTCATCATCAAGGACAAATTTGCCAGAAATTTGTTCAGTAGGTCAAAATGGCTTCATATATGACTCAAGTAACATCAGAGTGAATCAATGAGTGTGTATTGAAAGTTGAAGATTGAGCACTTTTCGACCAAAAATATGATCATTAGCTCAAATATGGACTCCAGTAAGGCTTGATGTGACATCAGAGGGTGTCAGTAAGTGTATGTAAAAAGTTAAAGATCGAGTATTCTTTGGCCAGAAAAATGTCCATTAGAGCACATGCAATACTCTATGGCTGATGTAAGATCAACATGAGGCATCTATATAAAGTTCATGATCGAGGACTCTTAGGAATAAAAAACTGTAATCAAGTCTAAAATGGACTAGATGGAGTCAATGACTATGTATAGAAAGGTCAAGACTGGGCCAGAAATATGTTCTGAAAATCATGGACCTCTATATATGGCTGATGTGAAATCAGAAGGCGTCAATAAGTGTATATAAAATCTTCAAAGTCGAATACTTTTTGGCCAGAAATATGTTCTTTCGGTCAAATATGGACTACTGTCTGGCTTATCTGGCTGAAGTAAAAAATCTGGAGTCAATGACTGTCTTTAGAAAGTTCAAGATAAAGCACTCTTAGGCCTGAAATATGTTTCTAAGGTGGACTACTGTCTGTCTTATGAAACACAAGAAGTCTGTATAAGTCTGTATGGAATTTTCAACATCAAGGACTAATTTGCTAGAAATTTGTTCAGTAGGTCAAAATGGCTTCGTACATGGCTCAAGTAACATCAGAAGGTGTCAGTAAGTATATATAAAAAGTTCAAGATCGAGTTTTCTTTGGCCAGAAATATGTCCATTATGTCAAATATGCAAAACTCTATGGCTCAGGTAACATCAGAGTGAGGTATGTATGTAAAGTTCATGATCGAGGACTCTTGGGACCGAAAAACTTTAATCAAGTCTAAAATGGACTTCTGTATGGCTGAAATAACATCAGGAGTCAATGAGTATCCATAGAAAGTTCAAGATCCATCGTCCTCAGGCTAGAAATATGTTTCGAAGGTCAAACATGGACTACTGTCTGTCTGATGAAACACCAATAAGTCTGTATAGAATTTTCAACATCAAGGACTAATTTGCCAGAAATTTGTTCAATAGGTCAAAAATAGGTTAATCCTTGGCTGAAGTAAAATACGGCTGAGTCAATGAGTATGTGTTTGAAAGTTCAAGATTAAGTACCAATTTGACAGAAATATGTGAATTAAGTCAAATGTGCAATACTCTGTGTCTGACGTATCATCAGAAAGAGTCAATGACTTTATATAAAAAGTTCATCATCGAGGACTAATTTGCCAGAAATTTGTTCAGTAGGTCAAAATGGCTTCATATATGACTCAAGTAACATCAGAGTGAATCAATGAGTGTGTATTGAAAGTTGAAGATTGAGACCTTTTCGGCCAAAAATATGATCATTAGCTCAAATATGGACTCCAGTAAGGCTTGATGTGACATCAGAGGGCGTCAGTAAGTGTATGTAAAAAGTTAAAGATCCAGTATTCTTTGGCCAGAAAAATGTCCATTAGGGCACATACAATACTCTATGGCTGATGAAAGATCAACATGAGGCATCTATATACAGTTCATGATCGAGGACTCTTATGACTGAAAAACTTTAATCAAGTCTAAAATGGACTAGATGGAATCAATGACTATGAATAGAAAGGTCAAGACTGGGCCAGAAATATGTTCTGAAAGTCATGGACCTCTATATATGGCTGATGTGAAATCAGAAGGCGTCAATGAGTGTATATAAAATCTTCAAAGTCGAATACTTTTTGGCCAGAAATATGTTCTTTTGGTCAAATATGGACTACTGTCTGGCTTATCTGGCTGAAGTAAAAATCTGGAGTCAATGACTGTCTTTCGAAAGTTCAAGATAAAGCACTCTTAGGCCCGAAATATGTTTCTAAGGTGGACTACTGTCTGTCTGATGAAACACAAGAAGGAGTCAATAAGTCTGTATGGAATTTTCAACATCAAGGACTAATTTTCCAGAAATTTGTTCAGTAGGTCAAAATGGCTTCGTACATGGCTCAAGTAAAATCAGAAGGATTCAGTAAGTATAAATAAAAAGTTCAAGATTGAGTTTTCTTTGGCCAGAAATATGTCCATTATGTCAAATATGCAAAACTCTATGGCTCAGGTAACATCAGAGTGAGGCATGTATGTAAAGTTCATGATCGAGGACTCTTGGGACCGAAAAACTTTAATCAAGTCTAATATGGACTTCTGTATGGCTGAAATATCATCAGGAGTCAATGAGTATCCATAGAAAGTTCAAGATCAAGCGTCCTCAGGCTAGAAATATGTTTCGAAGGTCCAACATGGACTACTGTCTGTCTGATGAAACACCAATAAGTCTGTATGGAATTTTCAACATCAAGGACTAATTTGCCAGAAATTTGTTCAATAGGTCAAAAATAGGTTAATCCTTGGCTGAAGTAAAATACGGCTTAGTCAATGAGTATGTGTTTGAAAGTTCAAGATTAAGTACCAATTTGACAGAAATATGTGAATTAAGTCAAATGTGCAATACTCTGTGTCTGACGTATCATCGGAAAGAGTCAATGACTTTATATAAAAAGTTCATCATCGAGGACTAATTTGCCAGAAATTTGTTCTGTAGGTCGAAATGGGTTCGTATATGACTGAGGTAAGATCAGAGTGACTCAATGAATATGTGTTGAAAGTTCAAGATAGAGTACTGTTGGGCCAGAAATATGTTCATTTGGTAAAATATGGACTACAGTATGGCTGACGTGACATCAGAAAGGCGTCAATATGTCCATTGGGTCAAATATGCAATACCTTATGTCTGACGTTCCATCAGATGGAGTCAATGAGTAGGTAAAGAAAGTTCCTGATCGAGGACTAATTTGCCAGAAATATGTTCAGTAGATCTTATGTGGACTTCTGTATGGGTGTAGTCAAATCTGAAGGAGTCAAAGAGTATATATAGAAAGTTCAAGATCAAGCGCACTTAGTCCAGAAATGTTTCTTAGGTCACATGTGTTCTACTGTCTGTCTGATGTAACACCCAGAGTCAATGAGTCTGTATAGAAATTTCATCATCAAGGTCAAATTTGCCAGAAATTTGTTCAGTAGGTCAAAATGGCTTCATATATGACTCAAGTAACATCATAGTGAATCAATGAGTTTGTACTGAAAGTTGAAGATTGAGCACTTTTCGGCCAAAACTATGATAATTAGCTCAAATATGGACTCCAGTAAGGCTTGATGTGACATCAGAGGGCGTCAGTAAGTGTATGTAAAAAGTTAAAGATCGAGTATTCTTTGGCCAGAAAAATGTCCAGTAGGACACATGCAATACTCTATGGCTGATGTAAGATCAAAATGAGGCATCTATATAAAGTTCATGATCAAGGACTCTTAGGACTGAAAAACTTTAATCAAGTCTAAAATGGAATAGATGGAGTCAATGACTATGTATAGAAAGTTCAAGACTGGGCCAGAAATATGTTCTGAAAGTCATGGACCTCTATATATGGCTGATATGAAATCAGAAGGCGTCAATAAGTGTATATAAAATCTTCAAAGTCGAATACTTTTTGGCCAGAAATATGTTCTTTCGGTCAAATATGGACTACTGTCTGGCTTATCTGGCTGAAGTAAAAAATCTGGAGTCAATGACTGTTTATAGAAAGTTCAAGATAAAGCACTCTTAGGCCTGAAATATGTTTCTAAGGTGGACTACTGTCTGTCTGATGAAACACAAGAAGGAGTCAATAAGTCTGTATGGAATTTTCAACATCAAGGACTAATTTGCCAGAAATTTGTTCTGTAGGTCGAAATGGGTTCGTATATGACTGAGGTAAGATCAGAGTGACTCAATGAATATGTGTTGAAAGTTCACGATAGAGTACTGTTGGGCCGGAAATATGTTCATTTGGTAAAATATGGACTACAGTATGGCTGATGTGACATCAGAAAGGCGTCAATATGTCCATTGGGTCAAATATGCAATACTTTATGTCTGACGTTCCATCAGATGGAGTCAATGAGTAGGTAAAGAAAGTTCTTGATCGAGGACTAATTTGCCAGAAATATGTTCAGTAGATCTTATGTGGACTTCTGTATGGGTGAAGTCAAATCTGAAGGAGTCAAAGAGTATATATAGAAAGTTCAAGATAACGTGCACTTAGGCCAGTAATGTTTCTTAGGTCACATATGTCCTACTGTCTGTCTGATGTAACACCCAGAGTCAATGAGTCTGTATAGAAATTTCATCATCAAGGACAAATTTGCCAGAAATTTGTTCAGTAGGTCAAAATGGCTTCATATATGACTCAAGTAACATCAGAGTGAATCAATGAGTGTGTATTGAAAGTTGAAGATTGAGCACTTTTCGACCAAAAATATGATCATTAGCTCAAATATGGACTCCAGTAAGGCTTGATGTGACATCAGAGGGTGTCAGTAAGTGTATGTAAAAAGTTAAAGATCGAGTATTCTTTGGCCAGAAAAATGTCCATTAGAGCACATGCAATACTCTATGGCTGATGTAAGATCAACATGAGGCATCTATATAAAGTTCATGATCGAGGACTCTTAGGAATAAAAAACTGTAATCAAGTCTAAAATGGACTAGATGGAGTCAATGACTATGTATAGAAAGGTCAAGACTGGGCCAGAAATATGTTCTGAAAATCATGGACCTCTATATATGGCTGATGTGAAATCAGAAGGCGTCAATAAGTGTATATAAAATCTTCAAAGTCGAATACTTTTTGGCCAGAAATATGTTCTTTCGGTCAAATATGGACTACTGTCTGGCTTATCTGGCTGAAGTAAAAAATCTGGAGTCAATGACTGTCTTTAGAAAGTTCAAGATAAAGCACTCTTAGGCCTGAAATATGTTTCTAAGGTGGACTACTGTCTGTCTTATGAAACACAAGAAGTCTGTATAAGTCTGTATGGAATTTTCAACATCAAGGACTAATTTGCTAGAAATTTGTTCAGTAGGTCAAAATGGCTTCGTACATGGCTCAAGTAACATCAGAAGGTGTCAGTAAGTATATATAAAAAGTTCAAGATCGAGTTTTCTTTGGCCAGAAATATGTCCATTATGTCAAATATGCAAAACTCTATGGCTCAGGTAACATCAGAGTGAGGTATGTATGTAAAGTTCATGATCGAGGACTCTTGGGACCGAAAAACTTTAATCAAGTCTAAAATGGACTTCTGTATGGCTGAAATAACATCAGGAGTCAATGAGTATCCATAGAAAGTTCAAGATCCATCGTCCTCAGGCTAGAAATATGTTTCGAAGGTCAAACATGGACTACTGTCTGTCTGATGAAACACCAATAAGTCTGTATAGAATTTTCAACATCAAGGACTAATTTGCCAGAAATTTGTTCAATAGGTCAAAAATAGGTTAATCCTTGGCTGAAGTAAAATACGGCTGAGTCAATGAGTATGTGTTTGAAAGTTCAAGATTAAGTACCAATTTGACAGAAATATGTGAATTAAGTCAAATGTGCAATACTCTGTGTCTGACGTATCATCAGAAAGAGTCAATGACTTTATATAAAAAGTTCATCATCGAGGACTAATTTGCCAGAAATTTGTTCAGTAGGTCAAAATGGCTTCATATATGACTCAAGTAACATCAGAGTGAATCAATGAGTGTGTATTGAAAGTTGAAGATTGAGACCTTTTCGGCCAAAAATATGATCATTAGCTCAAATATGGACTCCAGTAAGGCTTGATGTGACATCAGAGGGCGTCAGTAAGTGTATGTAAAAAGTTAAAGATCCAGTATTCTTTGGCCAGAAAAATGTCCATTAGGGCACATACAATACTCTATGGCTGATGAAAGATCAACATGAGGCATCTATATACAGTTCATGATCGAGGACTCTTATGACTGAAAAACTTTAATCAAGTCTAAAATGGACTAGATGGAATCAATGACTATGAATAGAAAGGTCAAGACTGGGCCAGAAATATGTTCTGAAAGTCATGGACCTCTATATATGGCTGATGTGAAATCAGAAGGCGTCAATGAGTGTATATAAAATCTTCAAAGTCGAATACTTTTTGGCCAGAAATATGTTCTTTTGGTCAAATATGGACTACTGTCTGGCTTATCTGGCTGAAGTAAAAAATCTGGAGTCAATGACTGTCTTTCGAAAGTTCAAGATAAAGCACTCTTAGGCCCGAAATATGTTTCTAAGGTGGACTACTGTCTGTCTGATGAAACACAAGAAGGAGTCAATAAGTCTGTATGGAATTTTCAACATCAAGGACTAATTTTCCAGAAATTTGTTCAGTAGGTCAAAATGGCTTCGTACATGGCTCAAGTAAAATCAGAAGGATTCAGTAAGTATAAATAAAAAGTTCAAGATCGAGTTTTCTTTGGCCAGAAATATGTCCATTATGTCAAATATGCAAAACTCTATGGCTCAGGTAACATCAGAGTGAGGCATGTATGTAAAGTTCATGATCGAGGACTCTTGGGACCGAAAAACTTTAATCAAGTCTAATATGGACTTCTGTATGGCTGAAATATCATCAGGAGTCAATGAGTATCCATAGAAAGTTCAAGATCAAGCGTCCTCAGGCTAGAAATATGTTTCGAAGGTCCAACATGGACTACTGTCTGTCTGATGAAACACCAATAAGTCTGTATGGAATTTTCAACATCAAGGACTAATTTGCCAGAAATTTGTTCAATAGGTCAAAAATAGGTTAATCCTTGGCTGAAGTAAAATACGGCTTAGTCAATGAGTATGTGTTTGAAAGTTCAAGATTAAGTACCAATTTGACAGAAATATGTGAATTAAGTCAAATGTGCAATACTCTGTGTCTGACGTATCATCGGAAAGAGTCAATGACTTTATATAAAAAGTTCATCATCGAGGACTAATTTGCCAGAAATTTGTTCTGTAGGTCGAAATGGGTTCGTATATGACTGAGGTAAGATCAGAGTGACTCAATGAATATGTGTTGAAAGTTCAAGATAGAGTACTGTTGGGCCAGAAATATGTTCATTTGGTAAAATATGGACTACAGTATGGCTGACGTGACATCAGAAAGGCGTCAATATGTCCATTGGGTCAAATATGCAATACCTTATGTCTGACGTTCCATCAGATGGAGTCAATGAGTAGGTAAAGAAAGTTCCTGATCGAGGACTAATTTGCCAGAAATATGTTCAGTAGATCTTATGTGGACTTCTGTATGGGTGTAGTCAAATCTGAAGGAGTCAAAGAGTATATATAGAAAGTTCAAGATCAAGCGCACTTAGTCCAGAAATGTTTCTTAGGTCACATGTGTTCTACTGTCTGTCTGATGTAACACCCAGAGTCAATGAGTCTGTATAGAAATTTCATCATCAAGGTCAAATTTGCCAGAAATTTGTTCAGTAGGTCAAAATGGCTTCATATATGACTCAAGTAACATCATAGTGAATCAATGAGTTTGTACTGAAAGTTGAAGATTGAGCACTTTTCGGCCAAAACTATGATAATTAGCTCAAATATGGACTCCAGTAAGGCTTGATGTGACATCAGAGGGCGTCAGTAAGTGTATGTAAAAAGTTAAAGATCGAGTATTCTTTGGCCAGAAAAATGTCCAGTAGGACACATGCAATACTCTATGGCTGATGTAAGATCAAAATGAGGCATCTATATAAAGTTCATGATCAAGGACTCTTAGGACTGAAAAACTTTAATCAAGTCTAAAATGGAATAGATGGAGTCAATGACTATGTATAGAAAGTTCAAGACTGGGCCAGAAATATGTTCTGAAAGTCATGGACCTCTATATATGGCTGATATGAAATCAGAAGGCGTCAATAAGTGTATATAAAATCTTCAAAGTCGAATACTTTTTGGCCAGAAATATGTTCTTTCGGTCAAATATGGACTACTGTCTGGCTTATCTGGCTGAAGTAAAAAATCTGGAGTCAATGACTGTTTATAGAAAGTTCAAGATAAAGCACTCTTAGGCCTGAAATATGTTTCTAAGGTGGACTACTGTCTGTCTGATGAAACACAAGAAGGAGTCAATAAGTCTGTATGGAATTTTCAACATCAAGGACTAATTTGCCAGAAATTTGTTCTGTAGGTCGAAATGGGTTCGTATATGACTGAGGTAAGATCAGAGTGACTCAATGAATATGTGTTGAAAGTTCACGATAGAGTACTGTTGGGCCGGAAATATGTTCATTTGGTAAAATATGGACTACAGTATGGCTGATGTGACATCAGAAAGGCGTCAATATGTCCATTGGGTCAAATATGCAATACTTTATGTCTGACGTTCCATCAGATGGAGTCAATGAGTAGGTAAAGAAAGTTCTTGATCGAGGACTAATTTGCCAGAAATATGTTCAGTAGATCTTATGTGGACTTCTGTATGGGTGAAGTCAAATCTGAAGGAGTCAAAGAGTATATATAGAAAGTTCAAGATAACGTGCACTTAGGCCAGTAATGTTTCTTAGGTCACATATGTCCTACTGTCTGTCTGATGTAACACCCAGAGTCAATGAGTCTGTATAGAAATTTCATCATCAAGGACAAATTTGCCAGAAATTTGTTCAGTAGGTCAAAATGGCTTCATATATGACTCAAGTAACATCAGAGTGAATCAATGAGTGTGTATTGAAAGTTGAAGATTGAGACCTTTTCGGCCAAAAATATGATCATTAGCTCAAATATGGACTCCAGTAAGGCTTGATGTGACATCAGAGGGCGTCAGTAAGTGTATGTAAAAAGTTAAAGATCCAGTATTCTTTGGCCAGAAAAATGTCCATTAGGGCACATACAATACTCTATGGCTGATGAAAGATCAACATGAGGCATCTATATAAAGTTCATGATCGAGGACTCTTATGACTGAAAAACTTTAATCAAGTCTAAAATGGACTAGATGGAATCAATGACTATGAATAGAAAGGTCAAGACTGGGCCAGAAATATGTTCTGAAAGTCATGGACCTCTATATATGGCTGATGTGAAATCAGAAGGCGTCAATGAGTGTATATAAAATCTTCAAAGTCGAATACTTTTTGGCCAGAAATATGTTCTTTTGGTCAAATATGGACTACTGTCTGGCTTATCTGGCTGAAGTAAAAAATCTGGAGTCAATGACTGTCTTTCGAAAGTTCAAGATAAAGCACTCTTAGGCCCGAAATATGTTTCTAAGGTGGACTACTGTCTGTCTGATGAAACACAAGAAGGAGTCAATAAGTCTGTATGGAATTTTCAACATCAAGGACTAATTTTCCAGAAATTTGTTCAGTAGGTCAAAATGGCTTCGTACATGGCTCAAGTAAAATCAGAAGGATTCAGTAAGTATAAATAAAAAGTTCAAGATCGAGTTTTCTTTGGCCAGAAATATGTCCATTATGTCAAATATGCAAAACTCTATGGCTCAGGTAACATCAGAGTGAGGCATGTATGTAAAGTTCATGATCGAGGACTCTTGGGACCGAAAAACTTTAATCAAGTCTAATATGGACTTCTGTATGGCTGAAATATCATCAGGAGTCAATGAGTATCCATAGAAAGTTCAAGATCAAGCGTCCTCAGGCTAGAAATATGTTTCGAAGGTCCAACATGGACTACTGTCTGTCTGATGAAACACCAATAAGTCTGTATGGAATTTTCAACATCAAGGACTAATTTGCCAGAAATTTGTTCAATAGGTCAAAAATAGGTTAATCCTTGGCTGAAGTAAAATACGGCTTAGTCAATGAGTATGTGTTTGAAAGTTCAAGATTAAGTACCAATTTGACAGAAATATGTGAATTAAGTCAAATGTGCAATACTCTGTGTCTGACGTATCATCGGAAAGAGTCAATGACTTTATATAAAAAGTTCATCATCGAGGACTAATTTGCCAGAAATTTGTTCTGTAGGTCGAAATGGGTTCGTATATGACTGAGGTAAGATCAGAGTGACTCAATGAATATGTGTTGAAAGTTCAAGATAGAGTACTGTTGGGCCAGAAATATGTTCATTTGGTAAAATATGGACTACAGTATGGCTGACGTGACATCAGAAAGGCGTCAATATGTCCATTGGGTCAAATATGCAATACCTTATGTCTGACGTTCCGTCAGATGGAGTCAATGAGTAGGTAAAGAAAGTTCCTGATCGAGGACTAATTTGCCAGAAATATGTTCAATAGATCTTATGTGGACTTCTGTATGGGTGTAGTCAAATCTGAAGGAGTCAAAGAGTATATATAGAAAGTTCAAGATCAAGCGCACTTAGTCCAGAAATGTTTCTTAGGTCACATGTGTTCTACTGTCTGTCTGATGTAACACCCAGAGTCAATGAGTCTGTATAGAAATTTCATCATCAAGGTCAAATTTGCCAGAAATTTGTTCAGTAGGTCAAAATGGCTTCATATATGACTCAAGTAACATCATAGTGAATCAATGAGTTTGTACTGAAAGTTGAAGATTGAGCACTTTTCGGCCAAAACTATGATAATTAGCTCAAATATGGACTCCAGTAAGGCTTGATGTGACATCAGAGGGCGTCAGTAAGTGTATGTAAAAAGTTAAAGATCGAGTATTCTTTGGCCAGAAAAATGTCCAGTAGGACACATGCAATACTCTATGGCTGATGTAAGATCAAAATGAGGCATCTATATAAAGTTCATGATCAAGGACTCTTAGGACTGAAAAACTTTAATCAAGTCTAAAATGGAATAGATGGAGTCAATGACTATGTATAGAAAGTTCAAGACTGGGCCAGAAATATGTTCTGAAAGTCATGGACCTCTATATATGGCTGATATGAAATCAGAAGGCGTCAATAAGTGTATATAAAATCTTCAAAGTCGAATACTTTTTGGCCAGAAATATGTTCTTTCGGTCAAATATGGACTACTGTCTGGCTTATCTGGCTGAAGTAAAAAATCTGGAGTCAATGACTGTTTATAGAAAGTTCAAGATAAAGCACTCTTAGGCCTGAAATATGTTTCTAAGGTGGACTACTGTCTGTCTGATGAAACACAAGAAGGAGTCAATAAGTCTGTATGGAATTTTCAACATCAAGGACTAATTTGCCAGAAATTTGTTCTGTAGGTCGAAATGGGTTCGTATATGACTGAGGTAAGATCAGAGTGACTCAATGAATATGTGTTGAAAGTTCACGATAGAGTACTGTTGGGCCGGAAATATGTTCATTTGGTAAAATATGGACTACAGTATGGCTGATGTGACATCAGAAAGGCGTCAATATGTCCATTGGGTCAAATATGCAATACTTTATGTCTGACGTTCCATCAGATGGAGTCAATGAGTAGGTAAAGAAAGTTCTTGATCGAGGACTAATTTGCCAGAAATATGTTCAGTAGATCTTATGTGGACTTCTGTATGGGTGAAGTCAAATCTGAAGGAGTCAAAGAGTATATATAGAAAGTTCAAGATAACGTGCACTTAGGCCAGTAATGTTTCTTAGGTCACATATGTCCTACTGTCTGTCTGATGTAACACCCAGAGTCAATGAGTCTGTATAGAAATTTCATCATCAAGGACAAATTTGCCAGAAATTTGTTCAGTAGGTCAAAATGGCTTCATATATGACTCAAGTAACATCAGAGTGAATCAATGAGTGTGTATTGAAAGTTGAAGATTGAGCACTTTTCGACCAAAAATATGATCATTAGCTCAAATATGGACTCCAGTAAGGCTTGATGTGACATCAGAGGGTGTCAGTAAGTGTATGTAAAAAGTTAAAGATCGAGTATTCTTTGGCCAGAAAAATGTCCATTAGAGCACATGCAATACTCTATGGCTGATGTAAGATCAACATGAGGCATCTATATAAAGTTCATGATCGAGGACTCTTAGGAATAAAAAACTGTAATCAAGTCTAAAATGGACTAGATGGAGTCAATGACTATGTATAGAAAGGTCAAGACTGGGCCAGAAATATGTTCTGAAAATCATGGACCTCTATATATGGCTGATGTGAAATCAGAAGGCGTCAATAAGTGTATATAAAATCTTCAAAGTCGAATACTTTTTGGCCAGAAATATGTTCTTTCGGTCAAATATGGACTACTGTCTGGCTTATCTGGCTGAAGTAAAAAATCTGGAGTCAATGACTGTCTTTAGAAAGTTCAAGATAAAGCACTCTTAGGCCTGAAATATGTTTCTAAGGTGGACTACTGTCTGTCTTATGAAACACAAGAAGTCTGTATAAGTCTGTATGGAATTTTCAACATCAAGGACTAATTTGCTAGAAATTTGTTCAGTAGGTCAAAATGGCTTCGTACATGGCTCAAGTAACATCAGAAGGTGTCAGTAAGTATATATAAAAAGTTCAAGATCGAGTTTTCTTTGGCCAGAAATATGTCCATTATGTCAAATATGCAAAACTCTATGGCTCAGGTAACATCAGAGTGAGGTATGTATGTAAAGTTCATGATCGAGGACTCTTGGGACCGAAAAACTTTAATCAAGTCTAAAATGGACTTCTGTATGGCTGAAATAACATCAGGAGTCAATGAGTATCCATAGAAAGTTCAAGATCCATCGTCCTCAGGCTAGAAATATGTTTCGAAGGTCAAACATGGACTACTGTCTGTCTGATGAAACACCAATAAGTCTGTATAGAATTTTCAACATCAAGGACTAATTTGCCAGAAATTTGTTCAATAGGTCAAAAATAGGTTAATCCTTGGCTGAAGTAAAATACGGCTGAGTCAATGAGTATGTGTTTGAAAGTTCAAGATTAAGTACCAATTTGACAGAAATATGTGAATTAAGTCAAATGTGCAATACTCTGTGTCTGACGTATCATCAGAAAGAGTCAATGACTTTATATAAAAAGTTCATCATCGAGGACTAATTTGCCAGAAATTTGTTCAGTAGGTCAAAATGGCTTCATATATGACTCAAGTAACATCAGAGTGAATCAATGAGTGTGTATTGAAAGTTGAAGATTGAGACCTTTTCGGCCAAAAATATGATCATTAGCTCAAATATGGACTCCAGTAAGGCTTGATGTGACATCAGAGGGCGTCAGTAAGTGTATGTAAAAAGTTAAAGATCCAGTATTCTTTGGCCAGAAAAATGTCCATTAGGGCACATACAATACTCTATGGCTGATGAAAGATCAACATGAGGCATCTATATACAGTTCATGATCGAGGACTCTTATGACTGAAAAACTTTAATCAAGTCTAAAATGGACTAGATGGAATCAATGACTATGAATAGAAAGGTCAAGACTGGGCCAGAAATATGTTCTGAAAGTCATGGACCTCTATATATGGCTGATGTGAAATCAGAAGGCGTCAATGAGTGTATATAAAATCTTCAAAGTCGAATACTTTTTGGCCAGAAATATGTTCTTTTGGTCAAATATGGACTACTGTCTGGCTTATCTGGCTGAAGTAAAAAATCTGGAGTCAATGACTGTCTTTCGAAAGTTCAAGATAAAGCACTCTTAGGCCCGAAATATGTTTCTAAGGTGGACTACTGTCTGTCTGATGAAACACAAGAAGGAGTCAATAAGTCTGTATGGAATTTTCAACATCAAGGACTAATTTTCCAGAAATTTGTTCAGTAGGTCAAAATGGCTTCGTACATGGCTCAAGTAAAATCAGAAGGATTCAGTAAGTATAAATAAAAAGTTCAAGATTGAGTTTTCTTTGGCCAGAAATATGTCCATTATGTCAAATATGCAAAACTCTATGGCTCAGGTAACATCAGAGTGAGGCATGTATGTAAAGTTCATGATCGAGGACTCTTGGGACCGAAAAACTTTAATCAAGTCTAATATGGACTTCTGTATGGCTGAAATATCATCAGGAGTCAATGAGTATCCATAGAAAGTTCAAGATCAAGCGTCCTCAGGCTAGAAATATGTTTCGAAGGTCCAACATGGACTACTGTCTGTCTGATGAAACACCAATAAGTCTGTATGGAATTTTCAACATCAAGGACTAATTTGCCAGAAATTTGTTCAATAGGTCAAAAATAGGTTAATCCTTGGCTGAAGTAAAATACGGCTTAGTCAATGAGTATGTGTTTGAAAGTTCAAGATTAAGTACCAATTTGACAGAAATATGTGAATTAAGTCAAATGTGCAATACTCTGTGTCTGACGTATCATCGGAAAGAGTCAATGACTTTATATAAAAAGTTCATCATCGAGGACTAATTTGCCAGAAATTTGTTCTGTAGGTCGAAATGGGTTCGTATATGACTGAGGTAAGATCAGAGTGACTCAATGAATATGTGTTGAAAGTTCAAGATAGAGTACTGTTGGGCCAGAAATATGTTCATTTGGTAAAATATGGACTACAGTATGGCTGACGTGACATCAGAAAGGCGTCAATATGTCCATTGGGTCAAATATGCAATACCTTATGTCTGACGTTCCATCAGATGGAGTCAATGAGTAGGTAAAGAAAGTTCCTGATCGAGGACTAATTTGCCAGAAATATGTTCAGTAGATCTTATGTGGACTTCTGTATGGGTGTAGTCAAATCTGAAGGAGTCAAAGAGTATATATAGAAAGTTCAAGATCAAGCGCACTTAGTCCAGAAATGTTTCTTAGGTCACATGTGTTCTACTGTCTGTCTGATGTAACACCCAGAGTCAATGAGTCTGTATAGAAATTTCATCATCAAGGTCAAATTTGCCAGAAATTTGTTCAGTAGGTCAAAATGGCTTCATATATGACTCAAGTAACATCATAGTGAATCAATGAGTTTGTACTGAAAGTTGAAGATTGAGCACTTTTCGGCCAAAACTATGATAATTAGCTCAAATATGGACTCCAGTAAGGCTTGATGTGACATCAGAGGGCGTCAGTAAGTGTATGTAAAAAGTTAAAGATCGAGTATTCTTTGGCCAGAAAAATGTCCAGTAGGACACATGCAATACTCTATGGCTGATGTAAGATCAAAATGAGGCATCTATATAAAGTTCATGATCAAGGACTCTTAGGACTGAAAAACTTTAATCAAGTCTAAAATGGAATAGATGGAGTCAATGACTATGTATAGAAAGTTCAAGACTGGGCCAGAAATATGTTCTGAAAGTCATGGACCTCTATATATGGCTGATATGAAATCAGAAGGCGTCAATAAGTGTATATAAAATCTTCAAAGTCGAATACTTTTTGGCCAGAAATATGTTCTTTCGGTCAAATATGGACTACTGTCTGGCTTATCTGGCTGAAGTAAAAAATCTGGAGTCAATGACTGTTTATAGAAAGTTCAAGATAAAGCACTCTTAGGCCTGAAATATGTTTCTAAGGTGGACTACTGTCTGTCTGATGAAACACAAGAAGGAGTCAATAAGTCTGTATGGAATTTTCAACATCAAGGACTAATTTGCCAGAAATTTGTTCTGTAGGTCGAAATGGGTTCGTATATGACTGAGGTAAGATCAGAGTGACTCAATGAATATGTGTTGAAAGTTCACGATAGAGTACTGTTGGGCCGGAAATATGTTCATTTGGTAAAATATGGACTACAGTATGGCTGATGTGACATCAGAAAGGCGTCAATATGTCCATTGGGTCAAATATGCAATACTTTATGTCTGACGTTCCATCAGATGGAGTCAATGAGTAGGTAAAGAAAGTTCTTGATCGAGGACTAATTTGCCAGAAATATGTTCAGTAGATCTTATGTGGACTTCTGTATGGGTGAAGTCAAATCTGAAGGAGTCAAAGAGTATATATAGAAAGTTCAAGATAACGTGCACTTAGGCCAGTAATGTTTCTTAGGTCACATATGTCCTACTGTCTGTCTGATGTAACACCCAGAGTCAATGAGTCTGTATAGAAATTTCATCATCAAGGACAAATTTGCCAGAAATTTGTTCAGTAGGTCAAAATGGCTTCATATATGACTCAAGTAACATCAGAGTGAATCAATGAGTGTGTATTGAAAGTTGAAGATTGAGCACTTTTCGACCAAAAATATGATCATTAGCTCAAATATGGACTCCAGTAAGGCTTGATGTGACATCAGAGGGTGTCAGTAAGTGTATGTAAAAAGTTAAAGATCGAGTATTCTTTGGCCAGAAAAATGTCCATTAGAGCACATGCAATACTCTATGGCTGATGTAAGATCAACATGAGGCATCTATATAAAGTTCATGATCGAGGACTCTTAGGAATAAAAAACTGTAATCAAGTCTAAAATGGACTAGATGGAGTCAATGACTATGTATAGAAAGGTCAAGACTGGGCCAGAAATATGTTCTGAAAATCATGGACCTCTATATATGGCTGATGTGAAATCAGAAGGCGTCAATAAGTGTATATAAAATCTTCAAAGTCGAATACTTTTTGGCCAGAAATATGTTCTTTCGGTCAAATATGGACTACTGTCTGGCTTATCTGGCTGAAGTAAAAAATCTGGAGTCAATGACTGTCTTTAGAAAGTTCAAGATAAAGCACTCTTAGGCCTGAAATATGTTTCTAAGGTGGACTACTGTCTGTCTTATGAAACACAAGAAGTCTGTATAAGTCTGTATGGAATTTTCAACATCAAGGACTAATTTGCTAGAAATTTGTTCAGTAGGTCAAAATGGCTTCGTACATGGCTCAAGTAACATCAGAAGGTGTCAGTAAGTATATATAAAAAGTTCAAGATCGAGTTTTCTTTGGCCAGAAATATGTCCATTATGTCAAATATGCAAAACTCTATGGCTCAGGTAACATCAGAGTGAGGTATGTATGTAAAGTTCATGATCGAGGACTCTTGGGACCGAAAAACTTTAATCAAGTCTAAAATGGACTTCTGTATGGCTGAAATAACATCAGGAGTCAATGAGTATCCATAGAAAGTTCAAGATCCATCGTCCTCAGGCTAGAAATATGTTTCGAAGGTCAAACATGGACTACTGTCTGTCTGATGAAACACCAATAAGTCTGTATAGAATTTTCAACATCAAGGACTAATTTGCCAGAAATTTGTTCAATAGGTCAAAAATAGGTTAATCCTTGGCTGAAGTAAAATACGGCTGAGTCAATGAGTATGTGTTTGAAAGTTCAAGATTAAGTACCAATTTGACAGAAATATGTGAATTAAGTCAAATGTGCAATACTCTGTGTCTGACGTATCATCAGAAAGAGTCAATGACTTTATATAAAAAGTTCATCATCGAGGACTAATTTGCCAGAAATTTGTTCAGTAGGTCAAAATGGCTTCATATATGACTCAAGTAACATCAGAGTGAATCAATGAGTGTGTATTGAAAGTTGAAGATTGAGACCTTTTCGGCCAAAAATATGATCATTGGCTCAAATATGGACTCCAGTAAGGCTTGATGTGACATCAGAGGGCGTCAGTAAGTGTATGTAAAAAGTTAAAGATCCAGTATTCTTTGGCCAGAAAAATGTCCATTAGGGCACATACAATACTCTATGGCTGATGAAAGATCAACATGAGGCATCTATATAAAGTTCATGATCGAGGACTCTTATGACTGAAAAACTTTAATCAAGTCTAAAATGGACTAGATGGAATCAATGACTATGAATAGAAAGGTCAAGACTGGGCCAGAAATATGTTCTGAAAGTCATGGACCTCTATATATGGCTGATGTGAAATCAGAAGGCGTCAATGAGTGTATATAAAATCTTCAAAGTCGAATACTTTTTGGCCAGAAATATGTTCTTTTGGTCAAATATGGACTACTGTCTGGCTTATCTGGCTGAAGTAAAAAATCTGGAGTCAATGACTGTCTTTCGAAAGTTCAAGATAAAGCACTCTTAGGCCCGAAATATGTTTCTAAGGTGGACTACTGTCTGTCTGATGAAACACAAGAAGGAGTCAATAAGTCTGTATGGAATTTTCAACATCAAGGACTAATTTTCCAGAAATTTGTTCAGTAGGTCAAAATGGCTTCGTACATGGCTCAAGTAAAATCAGAAGGATTCAGTAAGTATAAATAAAAAGTTCAAGATCGAGTTTTCTTTGGCCAGAAATATGTCCATTATGTCAAATATGCAAAACTCTATGGCTCAGGTAACATCAGAGTGAGGCATGTATGTAAAGTTCATGATCGAGGACTCTTGGGACCGAAAAACTTTAATCAAGTCTAATATGGACTTCTGTATGGCTGAAATATCATCAGGAGTCAATGAGTATCCATAGAAAGTTCAAGATCAAGCGTCCTCAGGCTAGAAATATGTTTCGAAGGTCCAACATGGACTACTGTCTGTCTGATGAAACACCAATAAGTCTGTATGGAATTTTCAACATCAAGGACTAATTTGCCAGAAATTTGTTCAATAGGTCAAAAATAGGTTAATCCTTGGCTGAAGTAAAATACGGCTTAGTCAATGAGTATGTGTTTGAAAGTTCAAGATTAAGTACCAATTTGACAGAAATATGTGAATTAAGTCAAATGTGCAATACTCTGTGTCTGACGTATCATCAGAAAGAGTCAATGACTTTATATAAAAAGTTCATCATCGAGGACTAATTTGCCAGAAATTTGTTCTGTAGGTCGAAATGGGTTCGTATATGACTGAGGTAAGATCAGAGTGACTCAATGAATATGTGTTGAAAGTTCAAGATAGAGTACTGTTGGGCCAGAAATATGTTCATTTGGTAAAATATGGACTACAGTATGGCTGACGTGACATCAGAAAGGCGTCAATATGTCCATTGGGTCAAATATGCAATACCTTATGTCTGACGTTCCATCAGATGGAGTCAATGAGTAGGTAAAGAAAGTTCCTGATCGAGGACTAATTTGCCAGAAATATGTTCAGTAGATCTTATGTGGACTTCTGTATGGGTGTAGTCAAATCTGAAGGAGTCAAAGAGTATATATAGAAAGTTCAAGATCAAGCGCACTTAGTCCAGAAATGTTTCTTAGGTCACATGTGTTCTACTGTCTGTCTGATGTAACACCCAGAGTCAATGAGTCTGTATAGAAATTTCATCATCAAGGTCAAATTTGCCAGAAATTTGTTCAGTAGGTCAAAATGGCTTCATATATGACTCAAGTAACATCATAGTGAATCAATGAGTTTGTACTGAAAGTTGAAGATTGAGCACTTTTCGGCCAAAACTATGATAATTAGCTCAAATATGGACTCCAGTAAGGCTTGATGTGACATCAGAGGGCGTCAGTAAGTGTATGTAAAAAGTTAAAGATCGAGTATTCTTTGGCCAGAAAAATGTCCAGTAGGACACATGCAATACTCTATGGCTGATGTAAGATCAAAATGAGGCATCTATATAAAGTTCATGATCAAGGACTCTTAGGACTGAAAAACTTTAATCAAGTCTAAAATGGAATAGATGGAGTCAATGACTATGTATAGAAAGTTCAAGACTGGGCCAGAAATATGTTCTGAAAGTCATGGACCTCTATATATGGCTGATATGAAATCAGAAGGTGTCAATGAGTGTATATAAAATCTTCAAAGTCGAATACTTTTCGGCCAGAAATATGTTCCGTCGGTCAAATATGGACTACTGTCTGGCTTATCTAACATCAGATGGAGTCAATAATTATGTAGAAAAAATTCATGATCGAGGACAAAAAATGTTTAAGTAGGTCTAAAATGGACTTCTGTATGGCTAAAGTAAAAAATCTGGAGTCAATGACTGTTTATAGAAAGTTCAAGATAAAGCACTCTTAGGCCTGAAATATGTTTCTAAGGTGGACTACTGTCTGTCTGATGAAACACAAGAAGGAGTCAATAAGTCTGTATGGAATTTTCAACATCAAGGACTAATTTGCCAGAAATTTGTTCAGTAGGTCAAAATGGCTTTGTACATGGCTCAAATAACATCAGAAGGTGTCAGTAAGTATATATAAAAAGTTCAAGATCGAGTTTTCTTTGGCCAGAAATATGTCCATCATGTCAAATATGCAAAACTCTATGGCTCAGGTAACATCAGAGTGAGGCATCTATATGAAGTTCATGATCAAGGACTCTTGGGACCGAAAAACTTTAATCAAGTCTAAAATGGACTTCTGTATGGCTGATATAACATCAGGAGTCAATGAATATCCATAAAAAGTTCAAGATCAAGCGTCCTCAGGCTAGGACTTCTGTATGGGTGAAGTCAAATCTGAAGGAGTCAAAGAGTATATATAGAAAGTTCAAGATCAAGCGCACTTAGTCCGGAAATGTTTCTTAGGTCACATATGTCCTACTGTCTGTCTGATGTAACACCCAGAGTCAATGAGTCTGTATAGAAATTTCATCATCAAGGACAAATTTGCCAGAAATTTGTTCAGTAGGTCAAAATGGCTTGATATATGACTCAAGTAACATCAGAGTGAATCAATGAGTGTGTATTGAAAGATGAAGATTGAGCACTTTTCGGCCAAAATGGTTCAATGATTCATTCACAGCCACTTGCTTTGTTACTGAATGAATGACTCATAAAACAGTGACTTGGTGCCACCTACTGGCGGTTTTAGTTTAATATTTAAAGGTTTTACTTAATTTTACCAACATTGCATATTTCTCTATTGAACATTTTTTTATTTAAAACATTATAAAATAAATAAAGTTATTCATAAAGGTTAAAAATGCACTGGAAAATCAATTTAGGGGGCAAATTTTGTCCCTTAATGGTAAAGGTGTGACTACAGTCGAAGTGGAAGAGAGGTGTACGCAGAAGGATGGTAATCGCTTCATGGGGTACTCCAAGCTAAAAAAAAAAAAGTTTGGGAACCACTGATCTCTGCAACGCAGACTACTCAGTGCAATACTCAGACTAACTCATATCCACTCTCTTGATACACTTATATGCATTTCAGATCTACTAGTGCCACTCAAAGGACAAGTGGTGACACCACATGTGTTCTTTCTTAACTGCAAAACGGACTAACTTACTGCAATGCAATGCACGTTATGTGTATACAATGCAGTGCAAAAAGCACCTTCCATGTGTTATAGCTTCACTGCACAACGGATCAAGTTACTGCAATGCAATACACGTTATTTGTTATCTCTTCAATGCATAATGGATGTGTTAGTTCATTCATCGCAACCCAACGAGTTATGTGTTATCTCTCCAATGCGTGAGGAATACTTTAATTCAACGGCAGGATGCAAGGAAACAGTGCATATCTTAGATGTTGCAATGCTACAGTACATATGTTGTTTTTTTTATTCTATGCACAACGTAATGCAATGCACAGTTCAAACATATGCAATGTTCATAAAGTATTCATAATGCATTGAAGAGAAATAATACATAACGCGTTGTGTTGCGATGTGCATGGCATTTCAGTAAGTTATTCCATTTCGCTGTGAAGAGATAACTCGACAGGTGCTTGTTGCACCGTGTTGCATAATAAAAGAACTAACTTTGTGCATTAAAACTGTTTCAGTGCATTGCATACAATTGTTAACTTATTACGCTGTGCTAGAAGAAATTAATATAACTTATGTGCTGTTGCATTACAACATGTAAGATATGCACTGTTTCCTTACATCGTATACGAGAGCTAACGTATTCTTAATGCATTCAAGATATAACACATAACTCGTTGTGTTGCGATGAATTAACTAACCCATCCGTTATGTGTTAAACAGATAACACATAACATGTGCATTGCATTTCAGTAAGTTATTCCGTTTCGCTTCGAAGAGAGAACACTGCAGTTTCATGTTGCAATGCGAAATGTAAAAAAACAAAAACATATGTACTGTTGCATTGCAACATGTAAGATTATGGACTGTTTCCTTGAATCCTATACAAGAAGAGTTACATAACTGTTGTTTTGCGATGAATGAACTAACTCCGTTATTCATTGAAGAGATAACACATAGATAACACATAAACACTTCGGTAAGTTTTTCAGTGAACTGCATACAATAATTAACATGTTGTGGAAAGAAGAAATTTATATAACGTGCTGTTGCACTGCAATGCATAAACTTGATCCAAAGTGCAATGAAGAGATGGACACATGGACAGGTGCTTGTTGCCCTGCTTTGCATACAAGAACTAACTCTTTCCTTCGTGCATTGAACAGAAAACAATACACCAAGTTATGTATCTCATCACAATGCATGAGCAATACGTTAGTTCTTGTATAGGATGCAAAGAAACAGTGCATATTTTACATGTTGTAATGCAACAGCACATGTTATATTAATTTCTTCTATGCACAGCGTAATAAGTTAACTATTGTATGCAATGCACTGAAACAGTTTTAATGCACAAAGTTAGTTCTTTTATGCAACACGGTGCAAAAAGCACCTTTCGAGTTATCTCTTCACAGAGAAATGGAATAACTTACTGAAATGCCATGCACGTCGCAACACATCGAGTTATGTATTCAATGCATTATGAATACTTTAGTTCTTGTATAGCAAGGAAACATTGCATATCTTACATGTTGCAATGCAAAACAGTTAACTAATGGAAAATGGAATAACTCACTGAAATGCAATGCACGTTATGTTATGTCTCAGTGCATGACGGCTGAGTTAGTTCATTCATAGCTATACAACTAGTTCTTTATCTCTTCAATGCATGAGCAATACGTTAGTTTTTGAATAGGATGCGAGGAAATAGTGCATATCTTGCATGTTGCAGTGCAGTAGTACATATGGTTCCCTTTCGTGGGAACTATCGACGCTACGTCAATGACGTGATGGGAACCCTCTGCATTTTGTGTTCGTGAAGCACCTCTGTATCCAACCAATGAGAAGATGTGACGTCAGAGGCGGGTGACGTCACGGATCAGGAAACTATAAAGCATACCCAGAAACAGAGAACGCCAGCTTCTGTTGTCTTCAGCAAGCGCTATCTGTATCTTGTCTGTCTTATTTACTGTTGTTTGTCCCTGCACATTGCATACACTCATCTCTTCGTCTGAGGACAAGAGTTTCACAGTCACAAAATAAGACAAATATATATATATATATAAATGGCGGAAAAGCAGCAAAACTTTACTAAGTGTGTTCCTCCCTGTCCGCGCTTCATTACGGACGGGGATACACACGATATGTGTGTAAAATGCCTGGGAGTTGAGCACGCACAGGCAGCTCTCGAGGGAGCTGTCTGTGTGCACTGCGAGCGGCTCACTCTCAGAGTGCTGCGTTCACGCCGGGCGCTCTTTGAGGAGGGCGCCGCGGCGAGTGTTCCCCGCGGGTCCGGTCCCGCTGCTGCTGAGGCACAGCGAAGGCTGCACTCGTGGGGTTCACAAATGGATTTAGCAGAGGGGGGAGAGACGGGTCCTGCCCTATCGCTCCCCTTACCTGCTGAACCCAGTGTCTCTCCTCTGGTGGCGGAAGCACGCGCTGCGGTTTCTTCCCCCGGAGAGAGACACCGGCACTCAACATGTCTTCCTCCGAGGAGGTTGATGTGGAGGGTGCCGAAGAAGGAGATGAGGGACCGCCATCCTCATCTCCAGCGCACGAGGAGCTTTTGGAGGTAGTGACCAGGGCAGTTGAAAAGTTAAACATAGACTGGCCCGTAGAAAAAAGGGAAAATCAACCTAAAAGCAAGCTTGATGAAAGATTTCTTCCAACGCGGTCACTACCCCAGCGCCGGGGTCTGCCGTTCTTTCCCGACCTCCACACCGAGGTGTCGAGGTCGTGGAAGAGACCAGTTCAATACCGTGTTTACAGCCCCCAAACATCATTATACAGTAACATCATGGGGCTGAAACACCACGGCTATGGGGCGATGCCTCGGGTGGAAGAGACGCTCGCGAGCTATCTCTCTCCCGAGTCTGCATCGTCCCTTAAGATCCCGACGTTGCCCACTAAGCCATTAAAAACAACCTCCAGCTTAGTGGGCAAGGCTTATTCGGCGGCAGGTCAAGCGGCGGCATGCCTGCATACTATGTCTATCTTGCAGGCATACCAAGCCGACCTGCTGGGGGAAATAGATGAGAGTGGGGAAGCATCATTTGAAGCCATTCAGGAACTTAGAAAGGCAACAGATCTAGCTCTCCGGGCCACCAAGGAGACGGCCAAATCAATCGGCCGCTCTATGGCAGCCCTGGTGGCCACGGAGAGGCATCTATGGCTTAATTTATCCGACATCAAAGAAAAGGATAAAAACGTCCTGATGGACGCGCCGCTGTCTCCTGCTGGCCTGTTCGGCGACGCAGTGACATCTGTCGTCGACAGGTTTCAGGAGACACGCAAACAGTCAGTGGCGTTCCAAAAGCTTCTCCCCCGTCGCTCTCATCCCCCCGAGACTGCTGGGCGGGAGCAGTCTCGGCCGATAGCCAGCTCCTCGGCGCACAGGGCGCAGCAGAAAGCCAGTGTGGCCACCCGGGCTCCCCCGCAGAAAGCTTGGGGACCGGGGCGGTCAGCACAGGCGAAGCCTTCCGGGGGTAGGACGGATCTGAGGACCGTCATTATCTCCCGGAAGGCTTCCAAGAAAAGGTCCTGACGCCAATCATTTGGGACCTTTGAGGGCAGTCCCCTCCGGGGTAATTCAATTATCATCTCGGGCGCCCACTCTACCCCGGTGCCCTCAGGGGGCCGTCCTGCCAACCCTGCCACCCAGCGTGCGTCAGGGCGCAGCGGTCTCCACCGATCCTCCGAGGGGGATCGGTCAGCGCTCGATTCGTTTGTCTGCCGGTGCGCCGCGCCAGATGAACGAGCCAAGTGCTCAAAAAACACCAGAGACCAGTCTCGAGAGACTGGTTCCCTTAGTAGAATATATGGAAGAATGGAAACGTCTCCCGAACATTTCGAAATGGGTGCTGCTCATGATACAACAGGGTTACAGAATTCAGTTCGGTTCTCGACCGCCCAAGTTCAATGGGGTTCTCCACACAGTGGTAGCCCCAGAGCAGTCTCTGGTGATGGAACAAGAAGTTACGACGCTTTTGCAAAAAGGAGCTATAGAGAGGGTTCCTCCTCCCAGCAAAATGTCAGGCTTTTACAGCCGCTACTTCATTGTTCCAAAGAAGGATGGAGGGTTGCGTCCGATCATAGATTTACGTGTGTTAAATCGATCTGTAAAAAAGTTGAAGTTCAAAATGCTCACACTCAAACAGATTATCCCACAGATCAGGTCCGAGGACTGGTTTGTGGCAATAGATCTGAAAGACGCCTATTTCCATGTATCCATCCATCCTTCTCACAGGAAGTTCCTCAGGTTCGCTTTCAGGGGCGAAGCTTACCAATACAGGGTCCTTCCTTTCGGCCTATCCCTATCACCCCGCACGTTCACGAAGTGCGTGGATGCAGCGCTGGCTCCGCTAAGACTCCAGGGCATCCACGTACTGAACTATATCGACGATTGGTTGATACTAGCTCAAACAGAGCGACTAGCAGTTCAACATCGAGATGTTGTTCTGTCACACATAAAGAAGCTTGGGTTGAGACTCAATGCCAAAAAGAGTGTGCTGGTCCCGAGTCAGGTTGCGAATTATCTAGGTGTAATCTGGGATTCCACCACGATGCAGGCGCAATTGACTCCTGCTCATGTGAATGCCATTCTCGGGGCCGTGAATGGGGTGAAGTTAGGCCAGTCACTCACTGTAAAACAGTTTCAGAGACTGCTGGGTCTGATGGCAGCTGCGTCCAACGTTATTACTATTGGCCTTCTGCACATGAGACCCTTACAGTGGTGGCTCAGGACCAAGGGGTTTTCCCCGAGGGGAAATCCTTTTCGCATGATCAAAGTCACGCGGCGATGCCTTCGTGCTCTGGTCATGTGGAAAAAGCCTTGGTTCCTGTCCCAAGGACCCGTGATGGGAACTCCTCGTCGTTGCGTAATGCTAACGACAGATGCTTCCCTCACGGGCTGGGGGGCGATCATGAGTGGTCGCTCAGCTCAGGGTCTCTGGGAGGACCACCAGCTCTCCTGGCACATAAATCGGCTGGAGATGATGGCGGTGTTTCTAGCTCTAAAACACTTCCTCCCAGACCTGAGGGGAAACCATGTGTTGGTCCGCACGGACAACACTACGGTGGTCTCATATATCAACCACCAGGGGGCTTGCGGTCTCGCCTGCTATGCAATTTGGTCAGCCGCATCCTCCTGTGGGCCCAGGGAAAACTCCTTTCACTGAAAGCGGCATATATTCCCGGGCGGTTGAATGTGGGAGCAGACGCCCTGTCGAGGCAGGGCGCGAGGCCGGGGGAATGGAAACTCCACACCGAGGTGGTGGAGTTGATATGGAAAGTCTACGGACGAGCTCAAGTCGATCTATTTGCCACAGAGGAGTCAACTCAGTGCCCTCTGTGGTACTCTCTGGAGCACCCAGCACCCCTAGGGCTGGATGCTATGCTACAGACGTGGCCGAGGCTACGTCTGTACGCATTCCCCCCAGTCTCGTTGCTCCCGGGAGTTCTGGACAAGGTTCGCCAGGAAAGGGCCGACATAATACTGGTGGCTCCTTACTGGCCGACAAGAATATGGTTTGCGGACCTAATATCTCTCCTTCACGGCTCTCCGATGGAGCTTCCTCTCAGACAGGACCTCCTGTCTCAAGCAGGCGGCACGATTCTCCATCCCCGCCCAGAAATGTGGAAGCTATGGGCCTGGCCTCTGAGGGGGCAAGGCTCATAGAATCTGGTCTCCCAACCGAGGTTGTGGAGACCATCCTTCAATCCAGAGCTCCCTCCACGAGGAAGCTGTATATGTACAAGTGGAAACTGTTCGCCACATGGTGTGGCCAGCGTAATATGGACCCCGTCCACTCTCCTATTAGCTGTGTGCTACAATTCCTTCAGGAAAAATTTTCAGAAGGCTTAACCCCTTCAACATTGAAGGTATATATTGCAGCCATCTCGGCTTATCATAACCCTGTAGGGGGCTCCTCGGTGGGTCGAGACCCCCTAGTCATACGCTTCCTCCGTGGTGCACTGAGGTTGAGGCCTGCGGTGCGCACAAAAACTCCGACCTGGGACTTATCTATTGTGCTCCAAGGGTTAGCTGAGGCTCCCTTCGAACCAATAGAAGAAGTGTCAGATAAATTTCTAACACTAAAAACAGTCTTTCTGTTGGCAATTTCTTCCTTGAAAAGGATTGGTGATTTGCAAGCACTGTCAGTTGCTCCATCATGCTTAGAATTTACGCCTGGTATGATCAAGGCTTTCTTACATACTAGACCGGGCTACGTGCCAAAGGTCCCCACTAGAGTCCCAGGTCCCATTGTACTGGAGGCATTCTGTCCTCCACCATTTGAAAATCAGGATCAGGAAAAACGTAATCTGCTTTGCCCTGTGAGGGCGCTGGATGCCTACACCCACAGAGCTGCCCTGTGGAGAAAAACAGATCAATTATTTGTATGTTACGGGTCCCCTAGAAGAGGGGGCCCAGCATCCAAGCAGAGGATGAGCAAGTGGGTGGTCGAGGCCATCTCACTTGCATATAAAGCAGTGGGACAGCCATGTCCCTTAGCCGTTAGAGCTCATTCTACAAGAGGTATGGCCGCTTCTAAAGCTCTTCTGTCAGGAGTGTCTCTGGACGACATATGTGGTGCAGCTGGATGGTCATCCCAGCACACTTTCATCAGATTTTATAATCTTAATATAAGTTCTACTCCAGGTTCCTTGGTCTTGCAAGATAGCAGCCAGGCACTTGAAGATACGGCGTAGTTGGGACAGTGTTCCCATCACGTCATTGACGTAGCGTCGATAGTTCCCACGAAAGGGAACGTCTCGGGTTACGAGTGTAACCCCTGTTCCCTGAGTAAGGGAACGAGACGCTACATCGCGTTGCCGTACCTCCTTCATACCTGGAGCGCTTTGCTTCAGACATATTCCAGAAGCTGGCGTTCTCTGTTTCTGGGTATGCTTTATAGTTTCCTGGTCCGTGACGTCACCCGCCTCTGACGTCACATCTTCTCATTGGTTGGATACAGAGGTGCTTCACGAACACAAAATGCAGAGGGTTCCCATCACGTCATTGACGTAGCGTCTCGTTCCCTTACTCAGGGAACAGGGGTTACACTCGTAACCCGAGACGTTTTGTTTTGTTTTTTCTCTTCAATGCAGATAAAAAGCGTAATGCAATGCACAGGGTAATGCAATGCACTGAAACAATTCTTGATGCGTTGTAGTGCACCAGCATATCTTATTTGTTTTCTCTTCAATGCACAAAGGAAAGAGTTAGTTCTTGTTGCAACGTATTGCAACATCCACCTGCAGTGTTCTCTCTTCGCAGCGAGACGGAATAACTTACTGAAATGCAATGTACATGTTATGTGTTATCTCTTCAATGCATAACGGATGAGTTGGTTAATTCATAGCTATACAACTAGTTATGTATCTCTTCAATGCATGAGCAATACGTTAGTTTTTGTATAGGATGCGAGGAAACAGTGCATATCTTGCATGTTGCAGTGCAGTAGTACATATGTTTTTGTTTTGTTTTTTATTCTATGCACAGCGTAATGCAATGCACAGGGTAATGCAATGCACTGAAACAATTCTTGATGCGTTGTAATGCACCAGCATATCTTATTTGTTTTCTCTTCAATGCACAAATGAAAGAGTTAGTTCTTGTTGCAACGTATTGCAACATTCACCTGCAGTGTTCTCTCTTCGCAGCGAGACGGAATAACTTACTGAAATGCAATGTACATGTGTTATCTCTTCAATGCATAACGGATGAGTTGGTTAATTCATCGCAACACAACGAGTTATGTGTTATGTCTTGAATGCATTAAGAATACGCTAGCTCTCGTGTACGGTGTAAGGAAACAGTGCATTATCTTACATGTAATGAAACAGCAACTAAGTTATATTAATTTCTTCTATGCACAGCGTAATAAGTTAACTATTGTATGCAATGCATTGAAACAGTTTTAATTCATAAAATTGGTTCTTTTATGCAACACGGTGCAACTAGCACCGGTCCGAGTGCAGCAGTGCATATGTTTTTTTTAATTTAATTTTTTTTTATTCTATGCACAGCTTAATGCAATGCACAGGGTAATGCAATGCAATCCACTTCGGTAAGTTTTTCAGTGCACTGCATACAATAATTAACATGTTGTGGAAAGTAGAAAATTATATAACGTGCTGTTGCACTGCAATGCATGAACTTGATCCAAAGTGCAATGAAGAGATGGACACATGGACAGGTGCTTGTTGCCCTGCATTGCATACAAGAACTAACTCTTTCCTTCGTGCATTGAACAGAAAACAAAACACATATGCTGCACTGCATACAATAATTAACTTATTTTTTGTTATACACACAAGAAATTTATAGAACATGATGTTTGCATTGCAAAGAGCTAACACTGATTAGTATACAATACAATACAATAATACAATAATAGTTATTACGCTGTGCATAGAAGAAATTAATATAACTTATGTGCTGTTGCATTACAACATGTAAGATATGCACTGTTTTCTTACATCGTATACGAGAGCTAACGTATTCTTAATGCATTCAAGATATAACAAATAACTCGTTGTGTTGCGATGAACTAACTCATCCGTTATGCATTGAAGCGATAACACATAACATGTGCATTGCATTTCAGTAAGTTATTCCGTTTCTCTGCGAAGAGAGAACACTGCAGGTGCATGTTGCAATGCGTTGCAACAAGAACTAACTTTGCATTGAAAAGAAAACAAATCAGATATGCTGGTGCATTCCAATATGCATCAAGAACTGTTTCAGTTCAGTGCATGGCATTTCAGTAAGTTATTTCATTTCGCTGTGAAGAGATGACAGGTGCTTGTTGCATCGTGTTGCATAAAAGAACTAACTTTGTGCATTAAAACTGTTTCAGTGCATTGCATACAATAGTTAACTTATTACGCTGTGCATAGAATAAAAAATAAAAAAAATCATTTGTACTGCTGCATTGTGACATGTAAGATATGCACTGTTTCCTTGCAACCTATACAAGAACTAACGTATTGCTCATGCATTGAAGAGATACATAACTAGGTGTATTGCGATGAATGAGCTAACTCGGCCGTCATATGCACTGAGACATAAGAAATATTTATTTAATAAACACTGCACATAATAAACATTGCATTTCAGTGAGTTATTCCATTTTCCATTAGTTAACTTATTACTAACTTGTCTGAAGAGATAACATAACTCGTTGTGTTGCGATGAATGAACTAACTCATTGCATTGCACTTCAGTAAGTTTTTCAGTGCACTGCATACAATAATTAACATGTTGTGGAAAGAAATTAATATAACGTGCTGTTGCATTGCAATGCTTACAAGAACTAACACATAAGTTATGCACTGCTTCACAATGCATGAGCAATACGTTAGTTCTTGTATAGGATGCAAAGAAACAGTGCATATCTTACATGTTGTAATGCAACAGCACATGTTATATTAATTTCTTCTATGCACAGCGTAATAAGTTAACTATTGTATGCAATGCACTGAAACAGTTTTAATGCACAAAGTTAGTTCTTTTATGCAACACGGTGCAAAAAGCACCTGTCGAGTTATCTCTTCACAGAGAAATGGAATAACTTACTGAAATGCCATGCACGTCGCAACACATCGAGTTATGTATTCAATGCATTATGAATACTTTAGTTCTTGTATAGCAAGGAAACATTGCATATCTTACATGTTGCAATGCAAAACAATGGAAAATGGAATAACTCACTGAAATGCAATGCACGTTATGTTATGTCTCAGTGCATGACGGCTGAGTTAGTTCATTCATAGCTATACAACTAGTTATGTATCTCTTCAATGCATGAGCAATACGTTAGTTTTTGAATAGGATGCGAGGAAATAGTGCATATCTTGCATGTTGCAGTGCAGTAGTACATATGTTTTTGTTTTGTTTTTTCTCTTCAATGCAGATAAAAAGCGTAATGCAATGCACAGGGTAATGTAATGCACTGAAACAATTCTTGATGCGTTGTAATGCACCAGCATATCTTATTTGTTTTCTCTTCAATGCACAAAGGAAAGAGTTAGTTCTTGTTGCAACGTATTGCAACATCCACCTGCAGTATTCTCTCTTCGCAGCGAGACGGAATAACTTACTGAAATGCATGTTATGTGTTATCTCTTCAATGCATAACGGATGAGTTGGTTAATTCATCGCAACACAACGAGTTATGTGTTATGTCTTGAATGCATTAAGAATACGCTAGCTCTCGTGTACGGTGTAAGGAAACAGTGCATTATCTTACATGTAATGAAACAGCAGATAAGTTATGTTAATTTCTTCTATGCACAGCGTAATAAGTTAACTTATGCAATGCATTGAAACAGTTTTAATTCATAAAATTAGTTCTTTTATGCAACACGGTACAACTAGCACCGGTCGAGTAATCTCTTGCAATGCAAGCAGTACCAACCCGATCTCACGGCAATTCGTACGTATTTTACGAGGTGGCTAAATCGTATGAATTCATACGACCTCACTCGTACTAATTCATACGTTTTTTGCTAAATCGTATGTATTTTACGAGTTGACAAATTCGTATGAATTCATACGAATGACCTACCCCAAACCCCGCCCCTAAACCTAACCGTCACTGGGGTTTAGACAAATCGTACGAATTCGCACGAGTGAGGTCGTATGAATTTATACGAAATAGCCACCTCGTAGAATAAGTACGAATTGGTCGTGAGATAGCGTTGGCAGTACATATGTTTTTTATTTATTTATTTATTTATTTTTATTCTATGCACAGCGTAATGCAATGCACAGGGTAATGCAATGCACTGAAACAATTCTTGATGCATTGGAAAGTACCAGCATATCTGATTTGTTTTCTCTTCAATGCACAAAGGAAAGAGTTAGTTCTTGTTGCAACGCATTGCAACAAGCACCTGCAGTGTTCTCTCTTCCCAGCGAAATGGAATAACTTACAGAAATGCCATGCACATGTAATGTGTTCAATCTCAATGCATGAATGAACTAACTAACTCATCCGTTATGCATTAAAGATATAACACATAACACGTGCATTGCACTTCAGTAAGTTTTTCAGTGCACTGCATACAATAATTAACATGTTGTGGAAAGAAATTAATATAACGTGCAATGCATACAAGAACTAACATATAAGTTATGCACTGTTTCCTTACATCGAGCTAACGTATTCTTAATGCATTCAAGATATAACACGTAACTCTTTGTGTTGCGATGAATGAAAAAACTATCCGTAATGCATTGAGATTTAGCACATTACATGTTATTTCTGTGAGTTATTCCATTTCGCTGGGAAGAGAGAACACTGCAGGTGCTTGATGCAATGCGTTGCAACAAGAACTTTCCTTTGTGCATTGAAGAGAAAACAAATCAGATATGCTGGTGCTTTCCAATGCATCAAGAATTGTTTCAGTGCATTGCATTACGCTGTGCATAGAATTAAAAAAAAAAAAAAAAACATATGTACTGCTGCATTGCAAGAGATAACTCGACCGGTGCTAGTTGCACCGTGTTGCATAAAAGAACTAACTCTGTGAATTAAAACAATGCATTGCACAGCAACATGGAAGATATGCACTGTTTCCTTGCATCCTATACAAAAACTGACGTATTGCTCATGCATTGAAGAGATACATTAGTTGTATTGCGATGAATGAGCTAACTCAGCCGTCATGCACTGTGACATAACACATAACGAGCATTGCATTTCAGTGAGTTATTCTATTTCCATTAGTTAACTTATTACTCCTTTGCATTGCAACATGTAAGATATGCAATGTTTCCTTGCATACTATACAAGAACTAACGTATTCATCATGCATATCTGAAGAGATAACACATAACTCGTTGTTGCGGTGAATGAACTAAATCATCCGTTATGCATTGAAGAGATACATAACACATAACACGTGCACTTCAGTAAGTTCTTCAGTGCACTGCATACGATAATTAACATGTTGTGGAAAGAAAAAAAATAATATACCGTGCTGTTGCATAGCAATGCATACAAGAACTAACATATAAGTTATGCACTGTTTCCTTACATCGAGCTAGATATAACACGTAACTCTTTGTGTTGCGATGAATGAATAAACTATCCGTAATGCATTGAGAATTAACACATTACATGTCCATGGAATTTCTGTGTTATTCCTTTTCGCTGTGAAGAGATAACTCGACAGCTGCTTGTTGCACTGCGTTGCATAACTCTTTATTCTGTACATTGAAGAGAAAACGAACCACAAATACCCTTGCATTAAGAACTGTTTCAGTGCATTGCATACAATAACATATGTTGTGCAAAGAAGAAATTTATATGACGTGCTGTTGCACTGCAATGCATACAAAACTAACATGTTTTTATGCGCTGTTTTCTTGCATTGTGTACAAAAACCTTATTCTTACTTATTCTTTATGCATTGAACAGATAATAAATAACGTGTATTGCATGGCAGTAACTTGATCCCGTTGTGCTGAGAAGTTATAACACATGAAATGTGCTTGTTGCACTGCACTGCATACACAACGTGTGCATTGCATTGCATTGCAGTAAGTTATTCCATTTTCTATTGCAATAGTTAACTCATTACGATGTTGCATTGCAACGAATACGTTTATGCGCTTTTTACTTGCATCCTATAACTAACGTATTGCTCATGCATTGAAGAGATACATAAATCATTGTTTTGCGATGAATGAGCTAACTCATCCTTTATCCACTAACGAAATAACACATAACGTGTGCATTACATTTCAGTAAGTTATTCCGTTTCGCTGCGAAGAGAGAACACTATAGGTGTTTGTTGCACTGCGTTGCATACAAAAACGAACTCTTTCCTTTGTGCACTGAAGAAAAAACAAATAACATATGTTGTTGGTTTGCAAAGCATCAAGAACTGTTTAATTGCATTGATTACAATAGTTGACTAATTACGATGTGCATAGAGGAAATTAATATAATATATGTGTTTTGCATTGCAACATGTAAGCTATGCACTGTTTGCTTGCATCCTACTAACGTATTGCTCCTGCATTGAAGAGATAACACATAACTCGTTGTGTCATTGAGTCATATATGAAGCCAGTTTCTCTTCAATGCACAAAGGAAAGAGTTAGTTCTTGTTGCAACGCATTGCAACAAGCACCTGCAGTGTTCTCTCTTCCCAGCGAAATGGAATAACTCACAGAAATGCCATGCACATGTAATGTGTTAAATCTCAATGCATTACGGATAGTTTTTTCATTCATCGCAACACAAAGAGTTACGTGTTATATCTTGAATGCACTAAGAATACGGGAAACAGTGCATAACTTATATGTTAGTTCTTGTATGCATTGCAATGCAACAGCACGTTATATTAATTTCTTTCCACAACATGTTAATTATTGTATGCAGTGCACTAAAAAACTTACTGAAATGCAATGCACGTGTTATGTGTTATATCTTCAATGCACAAAGGAAAGAGTTAGTTCTTGTTGCAACGCATTGCAACAAGCACCTGCAGTGTTCTCTCTTCCCAGCGAAATCTGAAATCTCTTCAGATAAGTTAGTAATGTTAACTAATGGAAAATGGAATAACTCACTGAAATGCAATGTTTATTATGTGCAATGTTTATTAAATATAATATTTATTATGTCATAGTGCATGACGGCTGAGTTAGCATCCTTCATCGCAATACACCTAGTTATGTATCTTCAATGCATGAGCAATACGTTAGTTCTTGTATAGGATGTAAGGAAACAGTGCATATCTTACATGTTGTAATGCAACAGCACATAAGTTATATTAATTTCTTCTATGTACAGCGTAATAAGTCTATTATGCAATGCATTGAAACAGTTTTAATTCACAAAGATAGTTCTTTTATGCAACACGGTGCAACTAGCACCGGTCGAGTTATCTCTTCACAGCAAAATGGAATAACTTACAGAAATGCCATGCACATGTAATGTGTTAAATCTCAATGCACTACGGATTTTCATTCATCGCAAGAGTTACGTGTTATATCTTGAATGCTTTAAGAATACGTTAGCTCGATGTAAGGAAACAGTGCATAACTTATATGTTAGTTCTTGTATGCATTGCAATGCAACAGCACGTTATCTTAATTTCTTTCCACAACATGTTAATTATTGTATGCAGTGCACTGAAAAACTTACTGAAGTGCAATGCACGTGTTATGTTTTATATCTTCAATGCATAACGGAATAATTTGCAATTCAAAAAGCATATTCTATAAATTTCTTCTGTGTCCAAAAAATATAATATAATAAAAAATATAATAAAAAAATAAATTACTGTATGCAATGGAATGAAAGAGTTAGTTCTTATATTTATTGCAGTGTAACAGCATATGTGTTTTTTTTTCTGTTCAATGCACGAAGAAAAGAGTTAGTTCTTGTATACAATATAGTGCAACAATGTAGCATGTGTCCATCTCTTCATTGCACTTCGGATCAAGTTTCTGCAATGCACATGTTACGTTTCCTTTCCAATGCATGAGGAAAACGCTGTTTCTTGTATAGAATGCAAGCAAACGTATACGTTCTTGATTAATAAGTTAACTATTGTAAGCAATGCAAACAGTTCTTGATGCATTGCAAAACAGCAACATATGTTAATTTTTTTCTACAACGCAAAAAGGAAAGAGTTAGTTTCTGTATGCAACGCATTGCAACACTCGTATGCTCATATGCATTGTAATGCAACAGCACATAAGTTATATTAATTTCTTCTATACACAGCGGTAATAACTATTATTGTAATTGTATTGTATTCAATGCATGAAGCGGTGTTAGCTCTTTGCAATGCAAAAACAGCATGTTCTATAAATTTCTTCTGTGCATAACAAAACACAAGTTAATTATTGTATGCAATGCAATGAAAGAGTTAGTTCTTATATTTATTGCAGTGCAACAGTATATGTGTTTTGTTTTCTGGTCAGTGCACGACGGAAAGAGTTAGTTGCAATGCATAGTATGCAATGCAGTGCAACAAGCACCTGTCCACGTGTCCATCCCTTCATTGCACTTCGGATCAAGTTTCTGCAGTGCACGTTACGTGTTTTCTCTTCAGTGCATGAGGAAAACGCTATTTCTTGTACAGAATGCAATTAATTAGTTCTTGATGCATTGCAAAAAAGCAACATATGTTATTTATTTTTTCTACAATGCAAAAAGGAAAGAGTTAGTTTTTCTATGCAACACCTGTCGTTGTATCTCTTCACTGCAAAACGGGAAATCTTGCAATGCAAGTTATGTGTTATATCTCCATACATAATAGATGCGTTAGTTCATTCATGCGTTATCTCTTAATGCATAAGGAATAAGTTAGTTTGTGTACACAAAGCAAGGAAACAGTGCATAACTTATATGTTAGTTCTTGTATGCATTGCAATGCAAGAGCACGTTATATTAATTTCTTCTTTCCACAACATGTTAATTATTGTATACAGTGCACTGAAAAGGTTCATAATACACAGCATATGTGTTATGATATATATGATTTGATGCATGAGGAATGCGTTATTTCTGTATTACGAACAGCGTAATAATTTAACTATTGAATGCAATGCACTGAAACATATGTGATTTGTTTTCTCTTCAATGCACAAAGAGTTAGTTCTTGTTTGCAAAGCAGTGCAACAACACCTGTCGTGTTATCGCTTCACTGCAAAACGGAATAACTTACTGAAATGCAATGCACATGTTATGTGTTATATCTCAATGCATAACGAATGATTTAGTTCATTTATCGCAACACAACATATGCTATGTGTTATCTGAAATTTCCAGTTGACTCCATCTGATATTAGATCAGTTCATATTTGGCAGACTGACCATAATTCTAACCAAACAGTATTTGATATTGATCTTTTTACATATACTCACACATACTATTGAGTCCTCAATCAGGTTTGAACTGCTGAACATATTTCTGACAAATTAGTCCTCAGTCTTGAACTTTCCTTAGTCATTGACTCCTTTTGTTTTTTCCCTTCAGCTTTACAGGAGTCCATTGTACACTTGATTAAAGTTTTTCAGTCCTAAGAGTCCGTGATCATGAACTTTATATAGAAGACTCAATTTGATGTTGCTTCAGCCATAGAGCATTGCATATTTCACCTAATGGAAAAATTTCTGGCAAATTAACAAGTCCTCGATCGACTTTATATACATACTCATTGACACCATCTGATCATAAGTAAGCCATAAAATACTGCAAATTTGACCTTAATTTTATATTGCTGGCCAAAGAGTTCTTAAACTGGAACTTTTAATACATGACTATTGACTCCTTCTGATGTTACTTCACCCATAAAGAAGTCCACATTAGGCATACTGAACATATTTCTGGCAAATTAGTCCTCAATCTTGCACTTTCCATTTGCCAGAAATATGTTCAGTATGTGGAGTTCTGTATGGGTGAAAGTCAAATCTGAAGGAGTCAAAGAGTATATATAGAAAGTTCAAGATCAAGCGCACTTAGGCCAGTAATGTTTCTTAGGTCACATATGTCCTACTGTCCGTCTGATGTAACACCCAGAGTCAATGAGTCTGTATAGAAATTTCATCATCAAGGACAAATTTGCCAGAAATTTGTTCAGTAGGTCAAAATGGCTTCATATATGACTCAAGTAACATCAGAGTGAATCAATGAGTGTGTATTGAAAGTTCAAGATTGAGCGCTTTTTGGCCAAAAATATGATCATTAGCTCAAATATGGACTCCAGTAAGGCTTGATGTGACATCAGAGGGCGTCAGTAAGTGTATGTAAAAAGTTAAAGATGAGTATTCTTTGGCCAGAAAAATGTCCATTAGGGCACATGCAATACTCTATGGCTGATGTAAGATCAACATGAGGCATCTATATAAAGTTCATGATCGAGGACTCTTGGGACCGAAAAACTTTAATCAAGTCTAAAATGGACTTCTGTATGGCCGAAATAACATCAGGAGTCAATGAGTATCCATAGAAAGTTCAAGATCAAGCGTCCTCAGGCTAGAAATATGTTTCGAAGGTCAAACATGGACTACTGTCTGTCTGATGAAACACCAATAAGTCTGTATAGAATTTTCAACATCAAGGACTAATTTGCCAGAAATTTGTTCAATAGGTCAAAAATAGGTTAATCCTTGGCTGAAGTAAAATACGGCTGAGTCAATGAGTATGTGTTTGAAAGTTCAAAATTAAGTACCAATTTGACAGAAATATGTGAATTAAGTCAAATGTGCAATACTCTGTGTCTGACGTATCATCAGAAAGAGTCAATGATTTTATATAAAAAGTTCATCATCGAGGACTAATTTGCCAGAAATTTGTTCTGTAGGTCGAAATGGGTTCGTATATGACTGAGGTAAGATCAGAGTGACTCAATGAATATGTGTTGAAAGTTCAAGATAGAGTACTGTTGGGCCAGAAATATGTTAATTTGGTAAAATATGGACTACAGTATGGCTGACGTGACATCAGAAAGGCGTCAATATGTCCATTGGGTCAAATATGCAATACTTTATGTCTGACGTTCCATCAGATGGAGTCAATGAGTAGGTAAAGAAAGTTCTTGATCGAGGACTAATTTGCCAGAAATTTGTTCAGTAGATCTTATGTGGACTTCTGTATGGGTGAAGTCAAATCTGAAGGAGTCAAAGAGTATATATAGAAAGTTCAAGATCAAGCGCACTTAGGCCAGTAATGTTTCTTAGGTCACATATGTCCTATTGTCTGTCTGATGTAACACCCAGAGTCAATGAGTCTGTATAGAAATTTCATCATCAAGGACAAATTTGCCAGAAATTTGTTCAGTAGGTCAAAATGGCTCCATATATGACTCAAGTAACATCAGAGTGAATCAATGAGTGTGTATTGAAAGTTGAAGATTGAGCACTTTTCGACCAAAAATATGATCATTAGCTCAAATATGGACTCCAGTAAGGCTTGATGTGACATCAGAGGGTGTCAGTAAGTGTATGTAAAAAGTTAAAGATCGAGTATTCTTTGGCCAGAAAAATGTCCATTAGAGCACATGCAATACTCTATGGCTGATGTAAGATCAACATGAGGCATCTATATAAAGTTCATGATCGAGGACTCTTAGGAATAAAAAACTGTAATCAAGTCTAAAATGGACTAGATGGAGTCAATGACTATGTATAGAAAGGTCAAGACTGGGCCAGAAATATGTTCTGAAAGTCATGGACCTCTATATATGGCTGATGTGAAATCAGAAGGCGTCAATAAGTGTATATAAAATCTTCAAAGTCGAATACTTTTTGGCCAGAAATATGTTCTTTCGGTCAAATATGGACTACTGTCTGGCTTATCTGGCTGAAGTAAAAAATCTGGAGTCAATGACTGTCTTTAGAAAGTTCAAGATAAAGCACTCTTAGGCCCGAAATATGTTTCTAAGGTGGACTACTGTCTGTCTGATGAAACACAAGAAGGAGTCAATAAGTCTGTATGGAATTTTCAACATCAAGGACTAATTTTCCAGAAATTTGTTCAGTAGGTCAAAATGGCTTCGTACATGGCTCAAGTAACATCAGAAGGTGTCAGTAAGTATATATAAAAAGTTCAAGATCGAGTTTTCTTTGGCCAGAAATATGTCCATTATGTCAAATATGCAAAACTCTATGGCTCAGGTAACATCAGAGTGAGGCATGTATGTAAAGTTCATGATCGAGGACTCTTGGGACCGAAAAACTTTAATCAAGTCTAATATGGACTTCTGTATGGCTGAAATATCATCAGGAGTCAACGAGTATCCATAGAAAGTTCAAGATCAAGCGTCCTCAGGCTAGAAATATGTTTCGAAGGTCAAACATGGACTACTGTCTGTCTGATGAAACACCAATAAGTCTGTATGGAATTTTCAACATCAAGGACTAATTTGCCAGAAATTTGTTCAATAGGTCAAAAATAGGTTAATCCTTGGCTGAAGTAAAATACGGCTTAGTCAATGAGTATGTGTTTGAAAGTTCAAGATTAAGTACCAATTTGACAGAAATATGTGAATTAAGTCAAATGTGCAATACTCTGTGTCTGACATATCATCAGAAAGAGTCAATGACTTTATATAAAAAGTTCATCATCGAGGACTAATTTGCCAGAAATTTGTTCTGTAGGTCGAAATGGGTTCGTATATGACTGAGGTAAGATCAGAGTGACTCAATGAATATGTGTTGAAAGTTCAAGATAGAGTACTGTTGGGCCAGAAATATGTTCATTTGGTAAAATATGGACTACAGTATGGCTGACGTGACATCAGAAAGGCGTCAATATGTCCATTGGGTCAAATATGCAATACCTTATGTCTGACGTTCCATCAGATGGAGTCAATGAGTAGGTAAAGAAAGTTCCTGATCGAGGACTAATTTGCCAGAAATATGTTCAGTAGATCTTATGTGGACTTCTGTATGGGTGAAGTCAAATCTGAAGGAGTCAAAGAGTATATATAGAAAGTTCAAGATCAAGCGCACTTAGGCCAGTAATGTTTCTCAGGTCACATATGTCCTACTGTCTGTCTGATGTAACACCCAGAGTCAATGAGTCTGTATAGAAATTTCATCATCAAGGACAAATTTGCCAGAAATTTGTTCAGTAGGTCAAAATGGCTTCATATATGACTCAAGTAACATCAGAGTGAATCAATGAGTGTTCATGAAAGTTGAAGATTGAGCACATTTCAGCCAAAAATATGATCATTAGCTCAAATATGGACTCCAGTAAGGCTTGATGTGACATCAGAGGGCGTCAGTAAGTGTATGTAAAAAGTTAAAGATGGAGTATTCTTTGGCCAGAAAAATGTCCATTAGGGCACATGCAATACTCTATGGCTGATGTAAGATCAACATGAGGCATCTATATAAAGTTTATGATCGAGGACTCTTAGGACTAAAAAACTTTAATCAAGTCTAAAATGGACTAGATGGAGTCAATGACTATGTATAGAAAGGTCAAGACTGGGCCAGAAATATGTTCTGAAAGTCATGGACCTCTATATATGGCTGATGTGAAATCAGAAGGCGTCAATAAGTGTATATAAAATCTTCAAAGTCGAATACTTTTTGGCCAGAAATATGTTCTTTCGGTCAAATATGGACTATTGTCTGGCTTATCTGGCTGAAGTAAAAAATCTGGAGTCAATGACTGTGTTTAGAAAGTTCAAGATAAAGCACTCTTAGGCCCGAAATATGTTTCTAAGGTGGACTACTGTCTGTCTGATGAAACACAAGAAGGAGTCAATAAGTCTGTATGGAATTTTCAACATCAAGGACTAATTTGCTAGAAATTTGTTCAGTAGGTCAAAATGGCTTCGTACATGGCTCAAGTAACATCAGAAGGTGTCAGTAAGTATATATAAAAAGTTCAAGATCGAGTTTTCTTTGGCCAGAAATATGTCCATTATGTCAAATATGCAAAACTCTATGACTCAGATAACATCAGAGTGAGGCATGTATGTAAAGTTCATGATCGAGGACTCTTGGGACCGAAAAACTTTAACCAAGTCTAAAATGGACTTCTGTATGGCTGAAATAATATCAGGAGTCAATGAGTATCCATAGAAAGTTCAAGATCAAGCGTCCTCAGGCTAGAAATATGTTTCGAAGGTCAAACATGGACTACTGTCTGTCTGATGAAACACCAATAAGTCTGTATAGAATTTTCAACATCAAGGACTAATTTGCCAGAAATTTGTTCAATAGGTCAAAAATAGGTTAATCCTTGGCTGAAGTAAAATACGGCTGAGTCAATGAGTATGTGTTTGAAAGTTCAAGATTAAGTACCAATTTGACAGAAATATGTGAATTAAGTCAAATGTGCAATACTCTGTGTCTGACGTATCATCAGAAAGAGTCAATGACTTTATATAAAAAGTTCATCATCGAGGACTAATTTGCCAGAAATTTGTTCAGTAGGTCAAAATGGCTTCATATATGACTCAAGTAACATCAGAGTGAATCAATGAGTGTGTATTGAAAGTTGAAGATTGAGACGTTTTCGGCCAAAAATATGATCATTAGCTCAAATATGGACTCCAGTAAGGCTTGATAATGACATCAGAGGGCGTCAGTAAGTGTATGTAAAAAGTTAAAGATCCAGTATTCTTTGGACAGAAAAATGTCCATTAGGGCACATGCAATACTCTATGGCTGATGAAAGATCAACATGAGGCATCTATATACAGTTCATGATCGAGGACTCTTATGACTGAAAAACTTTAATCAAGTCTAAAATGGACTAGATGGAATCAATGACTATGTATAGAAAGGTCAAGACTGGGCCAGAAATATGTTCTGAAAGTCATGGACCTCTATATATGGCTGATTTGAAATCAGAAGGCATCAATGAGTGTATATAAAATCTTCAAAGTCGAATACTTTTTGGCCAGAAATATGTTCTTTTGGTCAAATATGGACAACTGTCTGGCTTATCTGGCTGAAGTAAAAAATCTGGAGTCAATGACTGTCTTTAGAAAGTTCAAGATAAAGCACTCTTAGGCTCGAAATATGTTTCTAAGGTGGACTACTGTCTGTCTGATGAAACACAAGAAGGAGTCAATAAGTCTGTATGGAATTTTCAACATCAAGGACTAATTTTCCAGAAATTTGTTCAGTAGGTCAAAATGGCTTCGTACATGGCTCAAGTAAAATCAGAAGGAGTCAGTAAGTATATATAAAAAGTTCAAGATCGAGTTTTCTTTGGCCAGAAATATGTCTATTATGTCAAATATGCAAAACTCTATGGCTCAGGTAACATCAGAGTGAGGCATGTATGTAAAGTTCATGATCGAGGACTCTTGGGACCGAAAAACTTTAATCAAGTCTAAAATGGACTTCTGTATGGCTGAAATAACATCAGGAGTCTATGAGTATCCATAGAAAGTTCAAGATCAAGTGTCCTCAGGCTAGAAATATGTTTCGAAGGTCAAACATGGACTACTGTCTGTCTGATGAAACACGAAGAAGTCTGTATAGAATTTTCAGCATCAAGGACTAATTTGCCAGAAATTTGTTCTGTAGGTCGAAATGGGTTTGTATTTGACTGAGGTAAGATCAGAGTGACTCTATGAATATGTGTTGAAAGTTCAAGATAGAGTACTGTTGGGCCAGAAATATGTTCATTTGGTAAAATATGGACTACAGTATGGCTGATGTGACATCAGAAAGGCATCAATATGTTCATTGGGTCAAATATGCAATACTTTATGTCTGACGTTCCATCAGATGGACTCAATGAGTAGGTAAAGAAAGTTCTTGATCGAGGACTAATTTTCCAGAAATATGTTCAGTAGATCTTATGTGGACTTCTGTATGGGTGAAGTCAAATCTGAAGGAGTAAAAGAGTATATATAGAAATTTCAAGATCAAGCGCACTTAGGCCAGAAATGTTTCTTAGGTCACATATGTCCTACTGTCTGTCTGATGTAACACCCAGAGTCAATGAGTCTGTATAGAAATTTCATCATCAAGGACAAATTTGCCAGAAATTTGTTCAGTAGTTCAAAATGGCTTCATATATGACTCAAGTAACATCAGAGTGAATCAATGAATGTGTATTGAAAGTTCAAGTTTGAGCGCTTTTCGGCCAAAAATATGATCATTAGCTCAAATATGGACTCCAGTAAGGCTGATGTGACATCAGAGGGCGTCAGTAAGTGTATGTAAAAAGTTAAAGATCGAGTATTCTTTGGCCAGAAAAATGTCCATCAGGACACATGCAATACTCTATGGCTGATGTAAGATCAACATGAGGCATCTATATAAAGTTCATGATCAAGGACTCTTAGGACTGAAAAATTTTAATCAAGCACTCTTAGGCCCGAAATATGTTTCTTAGGTGGACTACTGTCTGTCTGATGAAACAAAAGAAGGAGTCAGTAAGTCTGTATGGAATTTTCAACATCAAGGACTAATTTGCCAGAAATTTGTTCAGTAGGTCAAAATGGCTTCGTACATGGCTCAAGTAACATCAGAGGGCGTTAGTAAGTGTATGTAAAAAGTTAAAGATCGAGTATTCTTTGGCCAGAAAAATGTCCATTAGGGCACATGCAATACTCTATGGCTGATGTAAGATAAAAATGAGGCATCTATATAAATTTGATGATCAAGGACTCTTAGGACTGAAAAACTTTAATCAAGTCTACAATGGACTAGATGGAGTCAGTGACTATGTATAGAAAGGTCAAGACTGGGCCAGAAATATGTTCGGAAAGTCATGGACCTCTATATATGACTGATGTGAAATCAGAAGGCGTCAATGAGTGTATATAAAATCTTCAAAGTCGAATACTTTTCGGCCAGAAATATGTTCCGTCGGTCAAATATGGACTACTGTCTGGCTTATCTAACATCAGATGGAGTCAATAATTATGTAGACAAAATTCATGATCGAGGATAAAAAATGTTTAAGTAGGTCTAAAATGGACTTCTGTATGGCTGAAGTAAAAAATCTGGAGTCAATGACTGTCTATGGAAAGTTCAAGATAAAGCACTCTTAGGCCCGAAATATGTTTCTTAGGTGGACTACTGTCTGTCTGATAAAACAAAAGAAGGAGTCAGTAAGTCTGTATGGAATTTTCAACATCAAGGACTAATTTGCCAGAAATTTGTTCAATAGGTCAAAATGGCTTCGTACATGGCTCAAGTAACATCAGAAGGTGTCAGTAAGTTTATATAAAAAGTTCAAGATCGAGTTTTCTTTGGTCAGAAATATGTCTATTATGTCAAATATGCAAAACTCTATGGCTCAGGTAACATCAGAGTGAGGCATGTATGTAAAGTTCATGATCGAGGACTCTTGGGACCGAAAAACTTTAATCAAGTCTAAAATGGACTTCTGTATGGCTGATATAACATCAGGAGTCAATGAGTATCCATAGAAAGTTCAAGATCAAGTGTCCTCAGGCTAGAAATATGTTTCGAAGGTCAAACAATCAGTCTGTCTGATGAAACACCAAAAAGTCTGTATAGAATTTTCAACATCAAGGACTAATTTGCCAGAAATTTGTTCAATAGGTCAAAAATAGGTTAATCCTTGGCTGAAGTAAAATACGACTGAGTCAATGAGTATGTGTTTGAAAGTTCAAGATTAAGTACCAATTTGACAGAAATATGTGAATTAAGTCAAATGTGCAATACTCTGTGTCTGACGTATCATCAGAAAGAGTTAATGACTTTATATAAAAAGTTCATCATCGAGGACTAATTTGCCAGAAATTTGTTCTGTAGGTCGAAATGGGTTCGTATATGACTGAGGTAAGATCAGAGTGACTCAATGAATATGTGTTGAAAGTTCAAGATAGAGTACTGTTGGGCCAGAAATATGTTCATTTGGTAAAATATGGACTACAGTATGGGAGATGTGACATCAGAAAGGCGTCAATATGTCAATTGGGTCAAATATGCAATACTTTATGTCTGACGTTCCATCAGATGGAGTCAATGAGTAGGTATATAAAAAGTTCATCATCGAGGACTAATTTGCCAGAAATTTGTTCTGTAGGTCGAAATGGGTTTGTATTTGACTGAGGTAAGATCAGAGTGACTCAATGAATATGTGTTGAAAGTTCAAGATAGAGTACTGTTGGGCCAGAAATATGTTCATTTGGTAAAATATGGACTACAGTATGGGAGATGTGACATCAGAAAGGCGTCAATATGTCAATTCGGTCAAATATGCAATACTTTATGTCTGATGTTCCATCAGATGGAGTCAATGAGTAGGTAAAGAAAGTTCTTGATCGAGGACTAATTTGCCAGAAATATGTTCAGTAGATCTTATGTGGACTTCTGTATGGGTGAAGTCAAATCGGAAGGAGTCAAAGAGTATATAGAAAGTTCAAGATCAAGCGCACTTATCTTACTTGATCTTACTTGAGTCATTTTGACCTACTGAACAAATTTCTGGCAAATTAGTCCTCGATGATAAACTTTTTATATGAAGTCACTGACTCTTTCTGATGATACGTCAGCCACAGAGTATTACATATTTGACTTAATTCACATATTTCTGTCAAATTGGTACTCAATCTTGAACTTTCAAAATACATACTAATTGACTCAGTCTTATTTTACTTCAGCCAAGGATTAACCTATTTTTGACCTATTGAACAAATTTCTGGCAAATTAGTCCTTGATGTTGAAAATTCTATACAGACTTATTGGTGTTTCATCAGACAGACAGTAGTCCTTATTTGACCTTAGAAACATATTTCTAGCAAGAGAGCGCTTGCTCTTGAACGTATCTATGGATACTCCTTCTGATTTTATATCAGCCATACAGAAGTCCATTTTAGACTTGATTAAAGTTTTTCGATCTCAAGAGTCCTCAATCATGAACTTTACATACATGCCTCACTCTGATGTTACTTGAGCCATAGAGTATTGCATATTTGACATAATAGACATATTTCTGGCCAAAGAATACTCGATCTTGAACTTTTTATATATACTTACTGATGCCTTCTGATGTTACATCAGCCTTTCTTGAGTACATATTTGACCTAATGAACATATTTCTTGTCGAAAAGTTTCAATACACACTCATTGATTCACTCTGATGTTACTTGAGCCATATATGAAGCCATTTTGTCCTAGTGAAAAAAATTCTGGCAAATTAGTCCTGGATTATTAAATTTCTATAGAGACTCTTTGACTCTTTGGGTGTTACATTAAACAGACAGTGAGCCATATTTGACCTAAGGAACATATTTCTGGCCTAATTGCGCTTCATCTTGAACTTTTTATATATACTCTTTGACTCATTCTGTTTCGACTTCACCCATACAGAAGTCCATATAAGAACTACTGAACATATTTCTGGCAATTTAGTCTTCGATCAAGAACTTTATTTACCTACTCATGGACTCCATCTCATGAAATGTCAGGTATAAAATATTGCATATTTGACCCAGTGGACATATTTCTGGACAAAGTGTACTCGATCTTGAACATTTTATATAGACATACTGATGCCTTTCTGATGTCACATCAGCCATACTGTAGTTCATATTTTACCAAATGAACATATGTCTGGCCCAAAAGTATCCTGAACTTTCAATACATATTCATTGAGTCACTCTGATCTTACTTGATTCATATACGAACCCATTTTGACCTACTGAACAAATTTCTGGCAAATTAGTCCTCGATGATGAACTTTGTATACCCTTTAAGACAAGAGAGTGAATGTTCCAGAATTATCTGCTAGTGATCGACGTTGAAGGACAGGAATGGTTGGAAGCCAGGAAAAGAGCCCTTCTGTTACATTGCCTGGGTACGGAGGGGCAGATAATATTTTACACATTACCAGAAACGGGCGATACAATGGCCTCTGCTTTACATGCTCATTTTACACCCAAGTTGAATGTGGTTATGGAGAGACACACATTTCGGAAAAGAACTCAACTAGCTGGTGAGTCTGTAATTCAGTATGTTACTGCACTGAGAGAACTTTCGTCTACTTGTGAGTTTACAAACGCAGATGATATGATTCGTGACCAGCTTGTGGAAAACGTCCCTAATCCACGTATCCGAGAGAGACTTTTGCTGCATGACAAGTTAACATTGACGGATGCGGTTACAATTGCAAGTTGAATCTGCTGGAGAGCATGCTAAGCAATAACGAGTACACAAAACTTGTACAAGCGCCAGATCCTAAAGATGCACCAATCCTACGCTCGTTCCTGGGTATGCTGTCATGGTATAATAAATTTATACCCAATTATGCTACGATTGTTGAACCATTACGTGCATGCCTCCGCCAAGAGGGTCCATTTCAGTGGAATGAGGAAGTGGATAGCTGCTTTGTCAATGTGAAGCAATTGCTGGTTTCAAGCCCAGCATTAGCTTTGTATGACCCTGATTTACCATCTATAATCTCTACAGATGCGTCAGATTATGGTCTTGGTGCAGTGTTCACCCAAATCCACCCAGACAACACAGAGCGTACAGTCGCTTTTGCCTCCAGATCCTTAACTCTGACTGAGAGGAAGTATGCAACAGTGGAGAAAGAGGCTTTGGCATGCGTGTGGCCGGTGAAAAAGTGGCGGACCTATCTGTGGGGGCGCAAGTTTATACTGCAAATGGATCATCAGGCTCTCACGACACTACTCTGTACAGAAGGAGCAGACAGAGCTGGAATGCGCATAGCTAGATGGGCTGCGTGCCTGCTATGCTTTAATTATGACATGGTTATCGTGCAGGTTTGTTGAACTGTACAGCTGATTGTCTTTCAAGGTTGCCCTTGCCGTCTACCACAGACATGGACTTGGACACAGAACCTGAGCCTGTCAATGTGTTTTATGTCAGTTACTCCAAAGGAGTTTGAGTCTGCTTCTATTGCCTGTTCTGAGCTTTCAGCCTTGCGTGCTCAGATTGAAAAGGGTTGGCCAGCTTCAGCAAAAGCCCTAGATTCCCCGCTGCAACCGTACTTCAAAATGAGACATGAGCTTTGTGCGACGAACAATCTAGTGTTCCGGGGTTCACGGTAGGTGGTGCCAGTGACATTGTGCAGAACCTTAGCACATGAGAATCATCAGGGTAATAGTAAGGACCAAACAGCGGTTGCGTGAGCTGTATTGGTTTCCAGGAATGGACGCTATGGTTCAAACTGCAGCATGTTCATTGTGCCAAGAGTCAGACAGGATGGCAAAGATTACTGCTTCTCCATTACAGCCGGTGCCTCTTCCTGACGGCCCATGGTTGAAGTTGGGCTTGGACATAGTAGGACCCTTTGAGACAGCTGCTTATGACTGTAGATACGCCATTACTGTGACAGACTATTACTCAAAATGCCCTGAAGTGGCATTTACACCCTCCATTACGACATCTGTAGTAATTGGATTCCTGAATTCTGTTTTCAGCAGACATGGAAACCCTGAATGTCTGGTAACAGATAATGGACTGCAACTTAATATAAGCATTTTTACTGCTTTCTTGGATGAACAGAATATTGCGCACACCAAAACGTCCGTATACCATCCTGCGGCCAATGGGACTGTGGAAAGGTTCAATAAGGTTCTTAAGGACTGTGTGCAAATGGCCATTCTACAGAAGCGGCCATGGAAACAAGCAGTCTTGGACTTTTTGCAAACTTACCATTCTACCCCACATGCAATGACTGGTGTTCCACCATTTAAACTGTTGTACGGAAGGAAAATGAGAACGTCTCGGTTACAAAGGTAACCCTCGTTCCCTGAAGGAGGGAACGGAGACGTACGTCGGACAGACCGACGAATAGGAATCTCGCTAGAGAGGCCAATCTACTTCGAGTGTAACTAAACGAGCCAATGCACATTGGCATGCAATCATATGCATCAGCTGCTCGCCTCGCAGCGCGGGTATATAATGAGCAGCAGGTGCGTTGCATCTTCAGGTTTTCGCTGAGGAGCCGAACCGGATAGGCGGCAGCATCAGCGGGGTACAGCGACTGTGGCGACGGGACGTACGTCTCCGTTCCCTCCTTCAGGGAACGAGGGTTACCTTTGTAACCGAGACGTTCCCATTCAGTCGGTCACGTTCGACGTACGTCGGACAGACCGACGAATAGGAATCCCTACCAAAGCGCCACAGGAGCTGCCCCCTTCCAGCGCTCTGTTGCAAGCCACCTGAACCCCCTTGCCTGAGGATGGTGGGACAGGGCTAACACAGAGAGAGTCGATCACTGCTGTTCCCCAAAACCCATTCAGTGAGACTATTGGATAACGCTGGGAAAGCGTACCCTTCGCTGGGAAAGGAACGCTGCGGAAGCCACATCCTTCCCCGAAGGAGTTATGTGGAGAAGTACATATGGACTAACCCTGTAGGGCTGTGCTACATATGGAAGAGCTGGGGTGACTCCAACCCGATGAAGGGTAGGTTCTCCCAGAGGGAAAGACACGGGCTTCGTTTAGGAGCAACCGTGGAACCAACCATATGGGATCCCCGTAGGGTCACACATATGGAACCCAGCCTAAACCCGGTTCTCAAGGATACAACGGAGTATAGGCCTGGCGCCAGACGCTCCGCCACATCGGCTGCCGAAGGGATATCGGAGGACTCGACAGGGTCTGCCTTGTAGGGACTCTCTGGAGAAAAGAAGCGCATGTAGCGCAGCAAGCCGACACTAAGCCGGGGCCTCTCCGTGCCTCTGACCTGTGGCGAGAACATGGGAGGAGACCGGCTCGACACGAAGGCTATAGTATCTAGCGAACGTGTTAGGTGTCGCCCAGCCCGCAGCTCTACAAATGTCTGTCAGCGAGGCGCCACGAGCCAGCGCCCAGGAGGATGCGACACCTCTCGTGGAGTGAGCATGCAACCTGAGCGGGCAGGGCACACCCTGAGCTTGGTAAGCCAGGGCGATGGCATCCACTATCCAGTGGGCCATCCTCTGCTTGGAGACAGCCTTTCCCTTCTGCTGGCCTCCATAACAGACAAGAGCTGGTCTGAGGTCCTGAGGCTTTAGGTTCTGTCTATGTACAGTCGCAAAGCGCGGACTGGACAGAGTAAAGCCAGGGCTGGGTCTGCCTCCTCCGAGGGCAGCGCTTGCAGGCTCACCACCTGGTCCCTGAAGGGACTGGTAGGAACCTTGGGCACATAGCCAGGCCGGGGTCTTAGTACCACGTGGCTATCACCCGGCCCGAACTCCAGGCACGATTCGTCGACCGAAAATGACTGCAGGTCCCCTACCCTCTTGATGGAGGCCAATGCCACCAGCAGCAAAGTCTTCATAGACAGAATCTTTAAGTCTACTGACAGCAAAGGCTCAAAGGGAGCAATCTGAAGTGCTCTCAGCACCAGAGTGAGGTCCCAAGAGGGTATGGAGAGGGGACGAGAAGGATTTAACCGTCTCGCCCCCTAAGGAACCTGATGACCAGGTCGTGCTGACCAACAGATTTGCCATCTAAGTGGTCGTGGTAAGCGGATATAGCAGCAGTATGGACTTTTGAGGGTGGAGGGGGACAGCCTACGCTCCAACCCTACTGCAAGAAGGAAAGCACGACTCTGATCGAGCATCTTCGGGGGTCTTCCCGGCGAGAAGAGCACCACTCGACGAACAGGTTCCACTTTGGAGGCGTAAGCACGTCTCGTAGACCGTGCACGTGCCGAAGTGATGGTGTTAAGTACCTCAGGGGGTAAGTCACCTAGAACCTCCGCATCCCGTCCAAGGGACCAGACATGGAGTTTCCAGAGGTCTGGACGCGGGTGCCAAAGAGTGCCCCGTCTCTGAGAAAGAAGGTCTTTCCTCAGAGGGATGGGCCAGGGAGGGGCTGTCGCGAGGAGTGAGAGTTCTGGGAACCAGGTCCGGTTGGGCCAGTAAGGCGCAACTAACAAGACCTGCTCCTCGTCCTCCCTGACTTTGCACAGGGTCTGTGCAAGTAGGCTCACTGGGGGAAACGCATATTTGCGCAGGCCCCGGGGCCAGCTGTGAGCCAGTGCATCTGTCCCGAGTGTCCCCTCGGTCAGAGAGTAAAACAACTGGCAGTGGGAGGTTTCTGGTGAGGCAAACAGGTCTACCTGAGCCTTTCCGAATTCTCTCCAGATCAGCTGAACCACCTGGGGGTGGAGTCGCCACTCTCCTGGCAGCGCAGCTCGTGATAGCTCGTCGGCCACACGGTTGAGCACACCGGAGACATGAATGGCGCGAAGCGACCTCAGATGCTTCCGACTCCACAGGAGGAGATGGCGGGCGAGTTGTGACATGCGACGGGAGCGTAGACCACCTTGACGGTTGATGTACGCAACGGTCGCAGTGTTGTCCATACGGACCAGTACATGCTTGCCCTGAAGCAGGCCTTTGAGGCGGCTCAGAGCAAGGCGTACTGCCAGCAACTCGAGGCAATTGATGTGCCAATGCAGATGGGGTCCCGTCCAAACCCCTGAGACTGCATGCCCGTATTACGTGGCACCCCAGCCGGTGGCAGAAGCATCTGTGAACACCACAGCATGCCGGGACACCTGTTCTAGGGGCACTCCTGCCCGAAGAAACAAGGGGTCCGACCACGGACTGAAGGTTCGGCGGCACTCCTGAGTGATTGGCACCCGGAATGTGCCGCGCTGCCACGCCCATCTCGGGACTCGGCCATGAAGCCAGTGCTGAAGCGGTCTCATATGAAGCAGACCGAGCGGTGTTACAGCCGCAGCAGCCGCCATATGCCCCAGGAGCCTCTGAAAGAACTTCAGTGGGACCGCTGTCCTGCCATTGAATGTATTCAGGCAGTTCAACACTGACCGAGCACGTTCCTCTGTGAGGCGTGCTATCTGCTCGACCGAATCCAACTCCATACCGAGAAAAGAGATCCTCTGCACCGGGGCGAGTTTGCTCTTTTCCCAGTTGACCTGAAGCCCCAACTGGCTGAGGTGTCTGAGCACCAAATCCCTGTGTTTGCACAACTGATCCCGGGACTGTGCTAGAATGAGCCAGTCGTCGAGATAGTTGAGAATGCGAACACCCCGTTCTCTCATGGGAACAAGGGCTCCCTCCACGACTTTCGTGAAGACGCGGGGAGACAGGGCCAGCCCGAAGGGTAGGACTCTGTACTGATATGCTCAACCTTCGAACGCGAATCTCAGGAATGGTCTGTGTCGCGGAAGAATTGAAACATGGAAGTACGCGTCCTTCAGGTCAATCGCTGCAAACCAATCTCGGGGACGGATGCACTCGAAAATGCGTTTCTGCGTGAGCATTTTGAATGGTAGCTTGTGGAGGCTCCGATTCAAAACTCGCAGGTCCAAGATCGGTCGTAACCCGCCGCTTTTCCTGGGTACAATGAAGTAGGGGCTGTAGAACCCCGACCTCAAATCGGCTGGAGGGACCGGCTCTATCGCGTCCTTCGCCAGTAGGACTGCGATCTCCGCACGCAGGACAGGGGCATCGGCATCTTTCACTGTAGTGAAGAGGACGTCCCTGAACTTGGGGGGGAGCCGGGCGAACTGAATCGCAAAGCCGACCCTGATGGTCCGAAGGAGCCAGCGAGACGGACTGGGGAGCGCTAACCTGGCTCGCAGAGACCGTACAAGCAGGACCAAAGGGACCACCGGTGTACCCGCAGCAGGGCAGCGAGGTGGAACACAGGGACGCGGCTCGGGGGGCTCTCTTTGTGAGGCGGCCCGAAGCGGCGTCACAGTGTGCTAGGCAACACTTACCTGGCTCCACGGATGGACAGAGGGAGCAGTCGAGGCTTTGGCTGCCCGCTGCTCGCTGCTGTCCACTGGCGACAGAAGAGGGGGATGAGAGTGGTGAGGTTTTTCTCCTCCCACTGCTCTCCAAACCCTCTTCAGACCTGGAAATGGAGGAACTGCTCTTTAAAATTTGGGTACCGCTGCCTCTTGGGTCAGTGGCGGAACAGAAACAAACCCAATAAAGGATTTACCACCTGGCCCTCCTCCAGGGGTGGAAGAGCAGCCCCACCCATCTCTGGGTCGCCCGTCTCAGGGGTGATTCTCACCAACCAGTTAAACAGCTGCTGAGACGGGAGGCGTCATCTCCCCGCAATGGATACAGCAGAGCCTGCTGGGCCGGAGTTTCTTGCAGGGGACGACACCCTTGGCGACGAGCAGACTGAGGGGCGGCCCAAGAGGAACTCAATGGTTTGTCATGGGAAGCTCCCCTATCCGCTACTAACTGAGGAGAACCGCTGGGCTCAGTCCTCGACAGTGTCACCGAAAGGCCACCTCGTAAGATGGGAGCATTGAGAAAGCATTTAGCTTGACAACCTCTCACACCTCACAAGGTAAGCCAGGGGGCACTTCTGGACCACGGAGGTGGACATCGTCTGGCTGAGGGCCTGCGCCGTGACTTTGATCACGGTTAGTCAACAAGCGCAGCTCAACCCCAGCACAGAACTACCCTCATGCAAAAAGAGTGCCTTGGCCTCACATGCAGGGTGGGTGTGGTCTGTGTACAGACACCCCATCCAAGAGGGTAGTGAGAGAGGAAAAACTTATGCAGATTGGCACCTTTGGCATTCCATATTTATGGCACCAATATACCCCCATACTGCCAAGTTTTCCATGCACATCTGGAAGACCCAGGAAAGCATGGCTGTAAACTCTGAATCTGAGTCAGCATAAGCACACACCATTACAGTGGGCAGCGTCACCCTCATTTCCAGAGCATAACAGCACTCTCTCCGATGCTGCAATCGACGTCTGTCCCTCAGCTGGAGCTCTGAATGAAATGCTAGGTTCCCCTATGAAAAGGACCAGCAATCCAATCCAGAAACTGCACAGCTTGCAATGCGCTAGAGAGGGAGGGGCCCTAGGGGGTTGGTTCCCCGAAGGAACCCCTCAACCTCATGTCACCCAAGCCATATCAGCAAAGTAGACCTCTTCTGGTGCACCAGAGAGGGCGCTACAATGGAGATTACGCAAGGGAACCGCGCATCTAGAGCGCCGAGCGAGCGCTGGGTTGCCGTGACAACCCGCGCTGCAGCCCGGCAGCTCGACGGCACACGACACGCAGAGGAGCGAGAGGTTTGCTCTCGCTGATCTCCGCGGTCTCCCAGAGTGTCGGGCAGAGCCGCGGCTGTGCTTTTACACACAAGTGGCAGCTGGCCAACAACAGAGGGGACTCAAGCTTCCCGGAGAAAGAAGAGTCACGACCGGCGTGTCGACGTGATCATGTTCTCATATGAAAACATGAACACCCACGAACATCATTTCAGCACGCGCCCAGACATGCGAAACGGTGATCGTGGCCGTCAGTGAGGACAGGAACGATCGCATCCAGAAACACAAGTAGGATGTCGTCTTTAAAAAGACGCGAATCTACTTGTGTAAGCTCTTTCAGGGACTTTACTCTTTTAGAAGTGCTGAAGCACGCAGGGGAACGGCCACCGCAACACAGACAGGGATTGTGTGCAGCCTGTCATGTGCTTTCTCTCTCTTTGAAGGCGCTCACTCTTACCAGCCGTAAAAACGGCTTTTCAGCGCTCAAAAGCGCACCGTACCGGCCGTGAGAACAGCCTTCTGACGCTGTCAAACAGCTATTTGCTCAAAAGCGGCAAACGAAACAGAAAAAGAGAGGACGTCGACCCCGCTGCTGTGCTGTTCGCCCGCACTCGGAAAAAAAGAGAAGTTCAACCAAAAGCTTGACTCGTCTTCTAGCAGACACTCGCTTGCAGAGAACAGGAACAAACACCGTTCGGCTCCGAAGCGAAAAGCTGAAGATGCAACGCACCTGCTGCTCATTATATACCCGCGCTGCGAGGCGAGCAGCTGATGCATATGATTGCATGCCAATGTGCATTGGCTCGTTTAGTTACACTCGAAGTAGATTGGCCTCTCTAGCGAGATTCCTATTCGTCGGTCTGTCCGACGTACGTCGAACGTGACCGACTGAATGGGAACCAAACTTACTGTATACCCCACTCCAGTAACACACATGTCTAGGAAGTCAGACATCAAGTGTCAATTCGTCAAAACAAAATGAAGCAATACTATGATGGGAAATGAGGGGCTCGAGTGCCTACATTTCAGGTGGGGAATAGAGTGTGGGCACGCAAACCAACGCATGTTCCCAAAGGACATTCAAAGTTTACACAGCCTGTGGAAATAGAGAAACAAGTGGGCCATAGCACGTACAAATTGGCAGATGGACGACTGTGGCATTCTTCTCACTTGTCCTTGGTTCCAGAGGTACTAAAGCCGACCTCAGATCTGTCTGCTGCTGATGTGTCATTTATAAATTTTCCAAACACTGAACAGAGTACAGAAAGACGTTCTGTTCGACAGTGTAAACCACCTTTTTGGATGAAAGATTATGAGAGTAAATTAGGGTATACAGTGGTTTGAATTACTGACTGTATGTATGTATAGCACAGATGGAGACTGAATATAGTCATGTTAAGATGCTGTTATTCTGTTGAATTTATGGAGAAGTAAAATGTTCCTGAGAGTTACAATTGAATGGATGTAACTGCAGTTGCTTAACTACTGTAAAGGAACGTAGTAGTAATAAGGTGGAAGCTTATGCTTATTGGTTCATATTGAAATGAATAACTGTTTTGAGTTAATTGGTACTAAGTGAAATAGCTTTACGTAATGGGGGAGATGTGGTATCCTGTTATCCAGTGCAATACTTGCTGAGACCACTAGGGGGAAACAGATGTTATTAAGGGAAATACAAATAGTAAAAAAAGGTGAGGAAAAGAATAATGAGGAGCATGAGTTGCATTTGTGTTAAGAGGTAATAAAGAAAAGATGTATCCTGTTCACCTGCTGTGGCCTGCTTCATATTAATACCTTCAACACGACACATAAAAAGGTGTGTTCATGTGTTCATGTGCAACAGTAGACACCTGTTGCAGTCTTTCAGAATCATAAAGAAAATGTTCCATATAAAGAGAACAAAGAGGGCTTTTCTTACTATTCCTTGAAGAAAAGTTGGTTTAGAATTAGTTTTAGTTTAGGATTAGAAGGTGCATGATATTCAAGGTTAGTCCATCCACGTGAGCATTGTAATATAACACTTGGAATACCTGGAACACTTTAATAAGGTTGTTTAGCCATTAACCCTGTCCTACATAATAGTTAACATAAATGAACAATACTTTTAAAGCCTTTTTAAATTTTGGCTTATTCAAATTTCTTCAAATGCCAATTTTATAGGCTATTAAAATAAAGTTATGTAGCACCATTAAGAACTAACATGTACTAACATTAATAATGGGCAAAAGTGTTTTTTGTTGTTGTTGTTTTTGTTTTTTTGCCCTTACTCTCTGACCTCCTGAAGGTTGCTGTGTAATTCACACCCTGACTAAGACACATTGGGGGAAGCATAATCCCATGAATGCATATAAAAATTGAATTGGGTCGAATTAATCACTTTGCATTTAATTTTAATGTGAATCGTTTTGAATTGAATCGTTCTGAATTTGCAAACATCTTTCTTGAATCGAATTGAAAACCTGTGAACCGTAAAATGAATTGATTTGCAGTTTATATCCAGAGATTCACAGCCCTACCCACAACCCACTGTGTGTGGGACGAGGATTCGATTAGAACTACAAACATGAATAAAAAGTGTTAAAAAACCTACAAACATGGCTGATGTACAAGACCGACAGTAGAGAGGTTTAGATAAAGGGGTTTGAGTGATTAATAATTAGTATCTAACCTGATGAAAAGATATTTATTTTAATGTTTTCCACATATATTTCATCTGCAACAGCATTGTCAAGATACATTTGGTCATTAACTTTTAAATGCATCATTATATAAATTGCAAACACAGGAGGAGAGTTCGCCACATGAAAGACCCACGACTGTGCTACTACATTTCTCTCCGAAACTGTATGAAATTAATTTGAATGTGGAGGATTTTAACTGTGACAAGATGATTGACAGGGAAGTTTAAAATGTGACAGGATGCATGTAGCCTCCTAACTAAATGACAGAGCTGTTCGTTAAATATGCAATTATGATAAAGTAGGCAAGCTATCCCAAAGCTTGCCAACTCTTCTGCTACACACTCCAAAGTATGTACTTTTTCTTCATAAAAACATTACATAATTTTAGGTAATAATTATATTATGACCAAAAATTATGTACTCTTTTTATGAAGAAAAAAGAGTAGGCGAATTAAGACGCAGCAAGGGTCTTGCAGGCAGAAGTCCTGTTTGCATTTAGGAGGTGACCATTGCAACAGGCTGCTTCTAACCATAGCAACAAAAACAATCCTTTTTTTTATTGTCAGGAATCATGATTTACATCATGTGGTACAATGACGAAACATAATGACAATATTTATCAGTTTATTTTAGATTTACATATCACAAGTATATTAAGTATCAAAACTTGAGTTTTTTGTTTGAAAAGTATTTGAGAGTTGATATATGACTATGCTGGGGCAGCAAAGGACTATTTTGGGGTTTGTACAAACCTTAACATACCACACAACAAAAATTTGCTATAGAGATTCCCGGCAAAAAAGCTAGACCTGCCCTCAAAGTCATTGAATAATTCACAAAAGATATCATCGAAATGATTATTACTGACTGGTGTGCCAGTTTGATATCACTGAAATAAATTGATTCAGAGATGTCTGAAAATATATAATATTAATAATGTGTGTAAGAAAATTGCTATATGACATAAACCTGTTCTTTTTCAGTTGTGAATTTTAAGGACCTGTTGGTTTGTGGTGTGTCAACGATTAATCCTCAGTGCAACAGTGAGATTTTAAAGCCTAACATTGTCAGTCAGACAAGTGATGCTCAAATTTCTTGATTGTTTTAACCATAAACTTTGTTTAATGATCAAAATCTTTAGTTTAGAAGAAACTATGAATTTTACTGATTTTTACTATAACTTTGATGGATACTTTAAATATACTGAGTAACTGATTTATTAATTAACCATACAATATTTTATGAATTGCTATCCTATTTCCTTTTAAACTCAATTCTCATGTTTCTTCTACTTTCAGTCCTTTTTCCGGCTGTTCTTTGGACTCCTCCACTTGTGTTTGTGCATTCCGCCTTCCTCTCAAGTAAGCATTGAAACTCTCCAGTAAATCAATGGTATGATTGATCAGAAGAGCAAGCCAAGCCAGGCCAAAGAATATCCAGGCTGCCATCAGACAGCTGTACCACTCTGGGTAGTTTTTTGCTGGGTTGTGATCTGGCAGGAGAAACAAAGTTGTTAAGATGTTATCAGGTTTGGGGAAAATGCTTAATTTAACCATTGAAATTTAAATTAAACTGAATTTTGTAATGAAGGTTGAATTGTAATGACAGGACGATGTTACTGAACAGCAATTCAAAGAAATACAATACAGTCACACAACTGTAGAGGGGCTTAAATGGTCCAACACAAGTTTTGCAGGAAAACAAAACAAATAGAGAAATATTTATTTGGTTGTGGAAAAAAAGTACTCTCAGGATATAATGGGTATAATGATGATATATCATTATTCCTTGATTTGTAGTCCTTTGCCCCCAACCAATTAATATATTTTTATCTTATTCTCTTATTAAATACTGTTAAACAATTAACAGACATAAAATATTAAATTTTTTCCTCACAATCTGTTGACTTCATATATGGTTACCAATTTAGGTATATAAATTGTTGGGGGTACTACAGGGCCAGGTTTGGGAGCCACTGTATTAAATGATTTCAACTGAATAATCACTGTTTACTATTGTCTTTTTAGAGCTGCTTTACAGCAGAATTGAATCGTTAATCTAATATTTGCATCACTGAATCATTATTTTCCTGTTTATTACTGTAAATCTGCTTTCTGTATTAAATCTGTATTGTATCAGGTGCTATATAAATAAAGGTAACTTGACTTGACTGCTCAAGTTTAGCTCTATATTGAAGGCTTTCTTGGTGTCCAAAATGAAAATTGATGTTAAATTATTAAATATAATGTATCAAATACTTTATTGAATGCTATGCTTACAACAATATGCATCCTCCCATAAATTTTACATTTGAATTACAATTCTGCATCTTATTTGCTACCTCAATTCAAAATTCAAATTCAGGGAAATTCAAATTCAATTTTGAATATACACTTCCTGTATATAGGGCTACAAGAATAATTACAAAATATAATTACATTTCAGGTGGTTTACAATCAAACAAAGGCTTTATGTAATATTAGAAAAACAACTGTCATTATGTGGATATAAAGTCCTAATGAACAACTAATAACAATGATGTGAGCAGATGAGCGTTTTAAAGTATTTGTTATATAGTTCAGATACATTTTAACATTTAAAAATCTTATGGATCTAAAGTTAAAATGATACATGGAGTGTAAATACTAAATAGTGTTTTTTCATTTTTGTACGTGTGGTCTCCTACCTGCAACATAATCTCCAAATCCAATAGTGCTAAGCGTTATAAAGCAGTAGTAAATGGCTTCAGCATAACTCCATCCCTCATACTCTTTAAAGAGCAACATAGGAACCACAAAGTACAGGAATGCTGAACTTATGAAGGATATACTGTGAATGGATATTCGTACACATTTCTGTGGGAAAGAACAGACTCATTTGAGCACAGTGTGTGTGTGTGCAGATAAATGTCAAGCATGTTAATATCAATTTTCATTCCTTATTAAAAACAAATATCTATGCAATAATTTTTATTTATTTATTTATTTTTACAACCCACCAATCCATCTTTAATGCTGACTGGTAAAGAAGGAGTTAAATTCTCACCCCTCTATCAATCTTTTTCTCCAGAAAATTGCAAAAATTCCTCTCAATGGCCAACATGTATTTTCCAACTCTATTTAAGATCACTAAGTTCAGGGGAATGCCAAAAAGAGCAAACATCACACAGAAGATCTGACCAGCTGTTGTCAGTGGAATTATATTCCCATAGCCTGCAGAAAAAAAGTGTAACCTTTACCCAATTGAATGAATGCCACACAACAAACCACATTCAACTGGATTGACAAATTCAAGGTGTTTAGTTTCCCATTTCTCACCAATAGTTGTGACCACTGTTGCCGCAAACACAGATGAGCTGGTATATTTCCAGAAGCCATCTGCAGTGTCATTGCTGTCTGGACTTAAGCCACTCAGGGAAGCAGCTTTTATCATCTTTGAGACAGTGATGTCAAGCAATAAGTACTTATTTGTAATACATGAAATAACAGCAAAAACAGTAACTGAGTGTGTCATTTCACTATGACACATTTCACATAGCTAAAATAACCATGTAAATAAACTCAACAATAGACAAACAAGAAGTCTATGAAGACTTTCCATTCAGTTACACATTCAGTTCTAAACTGGACATTCAGTTCTAAACTGTTCATCATGTATTAAAAACATAAACCGGTAGTCCTGTTTCCATTGCAAAAGTTGTGAAAAGTTGCCCAAGCATTTCTTCACTGTATCAACTCATCATTATTGCTGTTGTGGGATAAGTCAAGCACTGTTACAAAAAGCACTGTACCATATAGTTAAGGAAAATCTAGTCTCAATATCCATTCATACCTCTGCTAGTTCTCGGAAGCCATTCTGACCCACACAAGGGTACTTCTCGAGTAGTTTCATTCTTTTCTCCTTCAGAATATCAATCTGTTGCAACACATACCATCCTTCTAGCTTCCAGAAGACCAGCCCTCCAACAAGGACATAGGCTACATAAATAATTCCAAGAAACAGGATAGAAGGTAACCGAGTTAAGCTAAGAAACTGACATAACTTTCCTGAAAACATGGGGAGCATGGTGCCTTTGGTTGCCTGGCTCACCTGTCTGCCAGTGCACCTGCAGGATGGAGCTACTGGGTGTGGATTTACTCTGTTTATGTGACAGGCAAATCACCCCCTGTGTAATGAATGACAGAATCAGACCCTATGACCTGACATGCAAATGTTGATTGAAGGAGAGTAGAAGACAGGGAGTTAGGAGTTAAAGAGGGAGGTTGAAGTGATTAGAAGCTACAATCAGTTCTGTCTGCCAATGGCATCTTCAGCCAAGTATCAGGTTCACATATCCAAACTTATTCAGCTTTTCCATTTAAGGTTTATTTTCCATGAATCAACTATTCCACAGATTTTCAAAAGGAAAGTCATCTGTATCACTTGTTTATCTCTCACTCCAAAAATTACTCATTGGATGAACTCAATTTAATTGAAGGCAAGATTTCCATCCAATAAATGTGTAGCACCAACTCATAAAAGACAGATTTTTGCAATGAAATGTAATCGAATGGGTCCCACTTAATTTGATCAAATACAGTTTAAATTAAATGGATAGATTTATAAAGTGAACTTTTATATGCTTGACCAACTCAAACTGAAACATTTAATTGGAAAATAAATTATTAGGTAGAAATCCTTCCAATTTTGTTCCTTCCTATATAGAGATAATAGAGACTAAACTTGGTTAAGATGTTTTTATTTAAAAGTCCTAAAAACAGGTATAAGACCGTTATTTAATTGTTGCCAGCATTTGTATATGTTACCGTTATTTTTTATTTAAAACAAAAACAATATTAGAAAAAGGGAAAAAAATCCAGTGTCAAAATTTCAATATGATAAATAAATATCTGCTGTTTGTTAAAGAGTTATTGTATTCAGAACAATGAAAAATTATTCAACCAAACAAACAAACAAACAAAAAAAGTAATACAACAAGCGATTCATATTAAGGAGGCAATAAACACAAAAAGTGCTAAAAATACAAAGATTCAAACATTGTTCAGAATAGTACAAGCTAGAACAGGGAGGATTTAATAGTGAAAGCATAGAAGACTTTATTTCTTTATTTATTAAAGAGAGAGATGAGTGAGAACTCATGGGATGAGTTTTCAGCAGTTTCTTGTATATTGTCATGGCCTGGAAAAGAAGTTGGGTTGCATGCTCCTTTCGGAAGGGCCTGATCTTCCTGGTGTTATGCAGTGCACACCTGCATGACCGTGCTGTCTTTGTGGTATCTGAATGTCAGCTGGTCATCAAAGACTAATTCAAGATTTTTGGAGGATCAGGATCGAATTATTGTTGATGAGCCTAGTTAGATGGTGAAATTATGCTGATTGTTGGAGTGACTGAGAAGAAAAGAAATTCTGTCTTTGCTAGATTGAGTTGCAGGTGATGGTCTTTCATTTATGCCGAGATGTCTATCAGGCAGTCCAAGATTTAGACATCATACTTTTTGCGTGTGGAGGGGTGTGTGTCTGCCACATTCACAATCCTAAAAAGGATAATAAAAACAGTATTATAGATACAATGCAGTGTAATGTACCTTAGCCTTACATATTTATTAGCTCAATTTAATTGTTAAAGGGAATAAGAATTGAATCAACTGTAAATGACTCACTGTAAATGATTCAGAATTAATATTTAACACTTCATCAATTATTCGTCCAGCGAAAATTGAGATTAAAGTATTTTACCAATTCTGGATAAAATATTATTCTGTGGTCAACAGTAACAATATTTTATTATGATTATTGTTATTATAATTATTATATTATTATAAGCAAGAGGTAACTTGATCTTAAGTTTAAGGCAGTAATTTGACACACAATACAAGAAACACTATATGTGAAAATCAAAACAAGATTTATTGACTACTTCTAATGATTACAGGAAACTAAGGCTAAACACACACACACATACACACATACATACATGCACACACATTCGCGGAGTTGATGAGTTATGAAAAGTCCCAAGTTCAGTGCTAACTCATAACCTGAGGAAAATCACAAAAGCAGAGCTTTGGCTTGATTCTTTAGGTTTAAAGGAGTTTCACCAGTTTCCAGCAAGAGAGAGAGAAGTTTGCTTGTACCTGCGTTTGCTCTGACAGCTGAGGTAATCGGGTTGTTCCGTGACTCGTGTACAGCGGAATCCCATTCTGGATTGGCTGTCTTTCAGGTGACGTCTTCTCGGGAAAGCCCTGTGGGTTGCGCGGAAGCTTTGAAGGATGCTGCTGGCTGGTGAAGCTGTTCTGATCTGAGCGTCTGGCTTGAGCGGCTCTCTTCTTGGGAGACTTTGGTCAGATATTTCACCGAGGGTTGTGGAGTCTGAATGTGACGGCTGTTGATCAGCGGCGTGGCTCGTAGTTGAAATCGGCGGCTGTTAGATGGAAAATCAGCCCCGATAAAGGATCTTCTCAACTTCTTCTGTTCAGCATGACCCAAGCAACTTTTCAGCCGTGGTCAAAGTATTTCTGACCGACTTCTGACTTCCAGCTTCTGACTCTGACTTTACTTCATATTTCTCAACTGCCTTGACTTGTTCGGACTGCGTAGTTTTTAAAGGAGCAATTCTGGCTCCATCCTTCGGATGCGATCCTCCAATGAGACGTTGCTACGGAGATTAGACACGCCTCGTCTATTGTCTATTGATCACATCGCGTGATGTCTGCAGAACATTCTCCTGTTTTATTAACAACTTCATAAAGTTTCTTAATATTTTCCTGATACTGAATTTCAATGTTTCATTCACACAGAATTACAGAGAATTATAAATTCTGCATTTAGAGCCCAAACACGACACACTTCTTACACACATATTACTAGACTGACCTAATTAAAACAATGATTATAAGAGAAAGAAGATGCATACAGGACTACAAACATATAAAGCATTGACTCCAACATATTAGTTATCACATCATAGCAAATGTTATTCTGGATATAGTTAATACTTTAAGTAATCGACAATTGTCCCTTTTGAGATTCAAGATTGAGTCCTTCAGCATAGTCATGGGTGACCGGGTCACGATGGACGGTCACACAAGGGAGGTATTGATAGGACAGATTTGTCTTTAAATCCGTTGATGGGTGTTTTCCTGTTCCGTCCGATAATACAAGAGGGTTTTGTGAGAGAATCAATAGATTTAATGTGATCAGACCCACGTGATGGGTTCTGATTAGTTTATTGCTGATGAGCAAAGAAGTCCTTTAGACCCCTTAGTCCTTTGTTAAAAGAAGTCACGTCATCATTTCTGTAAACGCTAGGTTTTTCCTGTCAGGAAATGGATCTTTTGGACCAAATGAAGCTTTGTTCAATCATGCCTCTGGCTGATAAAGCCATTTGGTAACGTCTGTCGAACGGGTCCCTACAGAGTCCCCCTTTTGCTTGGCGAGGTTCCTGGTGCGAACGTCGGCAGGCACTGGAACAAGAGGCAGAGAGAGAACAGACAAACACAAAACACAAACAACGCTTCCCTCACTTGACTGAGGCCTGGTGAAGGACTTGGGTATCTTGGACTAAACGGGTTAGGAACACTCCAACTAACATAGGGGCGTACTGTTTTAGATCAGTTGTAATTGGGTGGTTTCGACTAATCTAATTGTCAGTGGTTCGACGAGGAGGTAGAGGCGTGATTTCAATCAGGTTGGTTGAGTTCTCGAGTTCGGGTTCAGGTTCTTGGTCGATTTTATCACGTCGGAAGATGCGCGGGACGCCTGACGTGCATCTATCAAAAGACTCTTGCACGGCGTTCACTCGCTTGTGCAGGATGAAGGCCAGTGTCAAGGTCACAATATATCCTACAATAGTAGAGATGCAAAGTGCTGTGTCAGCAGCAGACCAAGACCGAATGAATGGCACGCCAGTGGGCGGAAGGCGAGCTATAGCTTCTAAGGCTGTGTCGACAGGAGTCAGATCAATAAGTTGCGTTCCTTCCTCCCTGATCCTCTCTTCCGATTCTGGATCGAGGACGAAGGAATGCTGTTTGAAGTACGGTGAGATTGAGTTCAGCCTAGTGCTTATCGCCGTGATACACTGCAAGATCGTTGAGAGAGTTTGGTTAGGCAGGATAATGCGTGTGGCAGCTAGTGTTGGGTCTAATTGATTCTAGGCCGCAGAAGCCCTCTGTATTATCAAATACGAATGGTTTACTCGGGCAAAGGTAATGAATGGCTTTAATGAGTGTACACATTTTTAGGTTTGGGGCCAGGTACAACTGTTTGTTGTTGTCGTGGTACGCCACGACCTCAGGAGTGCGTACTTTGACATAGGTGTTCCCTTGCCAAAATCAAACATTCACAACATTTTTGAGCCGGTAAACATTATTCAAATCGATAATGGGTGAGCTGAAGAGGAAGACTGATGATAGCAAAAGAGGAGAAGGGAAAGCATAAGGAGAGAGAGAAAAGAAAACACAAAGAGGCACAAGGACACTGAGTTTACTAGAGCAAAGTGAGTGTCACATGTGTGAAGCAACTCCTTTCTACTAGAGGTTGTTCCTAGCAGTGCTGTGGAGGAGCAAGTGTAAGTGTTGTGTAAAACAAAACCAGAAAAATAAAAGTAAAACTTTCCCTAAGTTGACAAAGTCATTAGTGTGGTGTAGAGTAGGGATTGTCGGTCTGTGTCAGTGGGTTTGAACCTCCCCCTTTTCCTGTCAGTTGGAACCTTGGTGCCTCTTTATCTGGTTTCGATGGACCCATCGAAGGACAGGCTCGTTGCGGCCTTGTCTGATTTTGATTCGGTAGGCGACAGGTGAGAGCTTGTCCACAATCTCATGTGGTCCTGTCCAGTGAGGTAGGAATTTCTTTGACAGGTGATGGGGAGCTTTCTGCCTTGGCTGGGCAAAGCTGTAGTACCACACTTTGTCTCCGACATTGAGTTCTTGGTAAGAGGCCCTTTTATCATAGTAGGCTTTACGACCTTCTTTGGAGGTTTTGTTGTGCGAAGGCGAAAGTCGCTCTCAGGTGCTGATGCAACTCTTCCAGATACTGATGAGTGGTGTAGGCGGTGACGAGGTTCATGTCACCAGGTTGGTACAGCAGCTGCTTCATGCCAGGCCAATATGCTCTGTGGTTTGGGTTTGCTGGTTGGAACTGGCAACACACCAGGCATCCTTTTACGTATTCCGTCACATCTTGCTTCATGCCAGGCCAATATGGTACTTGTTTGAGCGTTTCATAGGTGGCCTTGGCGCCATGGTGTCCAGCGCATGGTGCATCGTGGGCGTGTGTCAGCATCATCCCCCTTTGGCTCTGAGGAACTACAAGCTTTGGCGCAGTTAGGGGCTCAGGGACATATGTGAAAACGCCGTCCTTGAGATGCAGCATGTGCTTGATTGAGTGAAGGTGGCGGACATCAGAGGACTTGGATAGGTCGGAGGTGGAAATGGGATGAGTTATCGGGTCGGAAATGTGAGTGGCAATGGTTTGCAGCATGGGATCAGATGCTTGGAGGGTGAGGAGATTATCAGCAGTGAACTGAGGTGAGATGGCAACATGGGAGGAGGCGGGGGTTTGCGCGCCAGCGGCGTGCTGGTGGCGGGTTATGGCTGCAACTGAAGGGTTGGGTGGGAGGGATGGGAATTTCCAAGGCACTCCATGTGATGCACCTGCTTTGGCAAGGGCATAGGTTTGGTCATTGAGATCTTTGTCTTGGACATTTATGGCAGTCATGTTTCTGAGGGAACCTGAGTCTGAGTCAGACGCTTGCAATGAGCAGAGGAATGGGTCTTGGTTCCTGTTGCTTGGAGTGGAACTTGCTCTTGGTTTTGAACTTGCATCGTCAGTCAGTAGATGGGGGGCGGTGTCTGTGACTTGACACTGCGATTCGTTGGAGTTTACTGACTGGAGAGGCAGAGGCTCACGGACTTGCGTCCATATCTTCAGGTGCTTGAAGTCTATTAAGGGTTCAAAGCGGTTAAGTAGGTCTTTCCCAATGAGGAGAGGATATGTGTTGAGTGGTGAGACGTATACTGGGTGAACAAGGTTCATTGGTCCCACAGTTAGGTGAATTGGGGCCACATGTTTTAGTTGTAGGCCTGTGTGGGAATATGCTTGGAGGTTTAGCTCACACCTTTGAAGTTTAAAGGTTCTATTAGACCTCTTTGTTCTGCTTTGGACTTCTTCAAGGAGTTCTGTTGACATTAAGGTGATGTCAGCTCCAGTGTCGAGGAGGGCTTCAACCTTGATGTGTTGTTCGATGATAATGGAGAGGTAAAACTTTCTTGCTATACCTTTCTCACTGAGATCACCCAGGAGTTGTGGGACTGGAGTTTGGGATGAGAGAGGTAGGATGTCAGCATTTATTTCGTTTTCTTCGGAGGAGTGGCAGACGACCAAGACAGCACTTTCAGGAACTGGAGTGGTTTCCACAGCAGGTGTTTGTTGAATGCTGCTGTGATCTGACCCATCAGGTGTTGGATCAGTTTCTGACTGTTTTGTGGGATGTTCAGGTGGGATTTCTTGTCTGTTTGGAGTTATGGTGCTTGTGGTTCTCTGGGAGAGAGATGAGGTGCTGTTCTCTGTGGTGTGTTGAGTCAGGTGGTCGCTGCCATCTCGTCCGGCCGCTAGTCAGGATGAATCTGTTTTCTTTTTCTCTTCCCACTTCCGGTCTTCCTCCTTTCATTGGAAGAACTCTTTCATCATAATTTTCATCAGCTCTTGAGAGTCGAAACAAGGTGAAGTGTTTTGTTCTGGTATGGATTCATTTTGAGCTCGGTCAGCTTGGAATCTTTGTGAGTTTTTTCGTCGATTCCTTGGGCTGGTTGCTCCAGGGTGTGTTTGTCGTTTTCCCTTGGATTCCCATGAGCCTTTTCCTCTGGGGTTTGGCTGATTCCAAGTTTTCTCCCAATGACTCTCGTGAGGTCTTGATTGGTTCCATGAATTTTCCCAGTGACGTCCAGGTGAGCGTTGTCGTCCACGTGGTCCATCCCAGCGGTTGCCTCTCTGTTTAGGTCGAGTACCAGCGTGGGAGTCCCACTCTCTGTTGGACGAGGATGCATTCCACTCTTTGGGTGTCGGCTTGGCAAGGTCTTGACGCTGGGTGCCCTCTAGGGCCAGCCCCTGACTCTGAGTGTTGAAGTCAAGAACTGCGGTGGTTTTGGTGCCCTTTTCTAAGGCCATCTTCTGTTTGCAGTAAGCTTTGTGCGGCAAGTCTCTTAACTGTTGAGCACTCATTGTGCGTGGACAGGCAAGGACGCCAAGATGGTGGCTCACCCCAGGATGGAGGTTTCTCAGGAAGAGAGTTTTGAAGTTCAATTCTTCCTCCATATTCTGTTCGTTGCGAGACCCGAAGTACGCTAGCCTGAGTCGGCTATAGAAGACTTGAGGAGATTCATGGCGACCTTGTTTTGTTTCCAGGGCAGCCACTAGTCCTTGTTCTGACTCAGGGTCGGCAATCTCTTTAATGAGAGCTTCTCGGAGCAGGTGGTAATCAGTCTTTGTGTGGGCAGGCTGCCGGTCCAGGAAGCTGCGCACTTCAGAGCTGGATGTGGCTCTGAGCAAATAAAGTCTATCTTTGTCAGTGACATTGGGTCTCATCTCCAGATGGAAGTCAATATCTTGCAGATAACTCTGAACATTTGGGCTACCTGGCACATTTGGAGTGAATTTGCCAATGTTTCTAGCAAGCTTGTCAAGGTCTCTGAGGTCCAAGCCATGAGATGATCTGTGGCTGGCTGGAGCAAATTCTTTTAGTTTAGTGGGGAGATAGGATTCTTCGGAGGGAGCTGGTGACTGTTTTGGCACTGCCCCCTTCTGATCATGTGCCAGTCCAGGAACAGGGGAGCCGGTCCTGCTTGGCAAAGGTGAAGTTGGTGTCCGACGTGTTCTTGACGGCTCACAGCGCAATTCATATGCATGCTTGAGTTCCTCTTTAATACTGTCGGACTCTTCTTTGATGTAGTCAAGCTGACGTGTTAGGCGGCTGACTTCATTTCTTGACTCATTCAGGTGAGTTTCGAGAGCTTTAATTCGGCTGTTCTTGTCTTTGAAGTCAGCCTTTGCTTTTTCCAGTAGCTGTTCTGCGTACTGTAGCTTGTCGGAGAGATCAGCGTAGTCTGTTCTTCCTCGTTCCATTTCTTGCGTAGTAGCTGCTAGGGTCTCTTTTAGCCTGTTGATCTCCTCTTTTGCGCCTTGTTCCACTTCAGCCTCCAGCTCCAGCTGTTCGATGCGTCGTTGTGCACGTGTCAGCTCCTGCTGGCGATGGGCGGCTTGCCTGTCGCTCAGTTTGAGGGTGGCGATGAGTGTGTGGCTTAAGGAGCCGGTGATCTTGGCTAGTTCTTTGTGGCTGTAGCTCTGGCTTGGGTCTTGTTTCATGACGCTTGCTATGTTTTCATCCAGCTGGTCCTGTGTCTGATGCTTTAGTGTTTCAGCGGCTTTAGGTAGGATGCTGTCTGTTACAACACTTAGCCAGGTCTCCAGGTCCTCCCAGTGTCCAGCAGGGTCTGTTGTGCGAGACATGTTTTGGCACTGCGAGGGAGATCTAAACTGACACAGACCTTGAAGAAAAGAACAAAACAAAACACAACGAAACAAAACAAACAAGCAGGGCAAATCAAAGGTGTAAGGGTGCAATGTCAAGTGTGAGCTAATGGGAATGAGTAATGAGTGTGTAAATGTGCAGGTAAGACTGGTTCTCGACTGTGGTCCTCTCGTGGATGTGCTTCTAACTCGGAGTCTCTGCGAAAAGAATCAGTAAGCACACACAGGTAGCACAGCTAGAGAAGAGCAGAAGAAAAGAAGAGCACGAAACAACAGAATAGCATTTAGCAAAGAGCAGAGTAATAATGGGGTGCTTCCAGTTTCCCTATAAAATGAAGTTTTCGTCTTTAACACTGTTTGCAGAATGAGTTTTGTAGAATTTAATTTAGAAGGATGGTTCTAGACAGGGGTTTTGAAAAGGATTTCAAAGTACCAGGACTGTGATTGTTATTAAAATTCCCTCCGGGGTGAAAGAAAAACAATAACAATGACAGTATTGGTTTCTCAGCTAGTAGGATTGACAACCATGCACCATGAAGCGTTTCTAGATGCGCGATCGGGGTTTATGGACGCCTACCAGTCTCCTTGTCAACCTGCTCGAGCCTAGGCTGAGTAGGATAACAGGATGAGGAGGGAAGGTAAAGTGAGTGTCATACAATTTTGAAAGAAGTGTTCCGTTTCCCAAATATTTGTTAAATATTTCTCAAACACTCTGCTTTTATGACTTTCACAGGTACAAATCCAAAAACCAGCAGCAGTAGTCAAACCAGAAGAGGACAGCTGAGAGAGAGAGAGAGAGAGAGAGAGAGAGAGAGAGAGAGAGAGAGAGAGAGAGAGATAAAAGAAGAGAGTGAAGTTTTGCTCCCAAAATTTGGAAAAATTACAGGGTTGACAGAGTGGTGGCGCTAAGGAGTCGCTACACCTAGGGGGTTGGCTTACTGCGCTAGCAGAAGTCAACTGACCCAAGTATTGAGGGAGACCCCAAAATGTTCCTTTAAATAAATTAATTAAATCAAAGACTAAGGGAGTGAAAGTCTGAGACTAAACTTTATTTTAAATGAATTTTGAATTTAAATTTGGAAGTTGTGAATTAAAATTGTAATGGGTTCAGCATTAAACATTGAGAGCAATTATAATCAAATTAAATAATCAAGTATCATCTGAATTAGGGAAGCCCAAATCCTAATTAATGACTAATGAAATTAAAATTTCAAAGCAATAATGATTAGTTAATGATTAAAATTGCCAGATGTTTGTAAGCAACTACCATTAAATTAATCCACAAATATCCATACCATATGAAAGCTAAATTGAAATTGATTATGAACTTAATTTCCAATTAAAATTGAAATCGAATTAAAGTTTCCAATCAAAAATTCATATTCCCAGATGTCATTACAATCAGTAAGACAATCACAAATAACAGGAAATGTCCTCAAATGTAATCAGGATGATTGCTAATTATAAGACAAAACCGTGTTTAACTGTAGTTAGAGTAAATTTAGGAGAGAGACAACTCTTCAACAAATGAGATTAACAAAACAGGTTTATTAATTTAACATTTGTCACGTTCTCTCAAATGGGAGGAGATGAGAAAAGATAAGATGTGTAAGTTAGAGAGAGAGAGAGGTGAAAGCACTAGAGTGAATTAAAGTTCAGTAAGAAAGAAGTCATTCCAACATTGCAACATTGCATTCAGACCACAAAATGCTATGCTAGCCACTAGCCCTTTAGCAATGCTACTAGCTTTACATAGACTGTAATGCAACCGCGCTAGTTTTAGCTAGCTCAGCTTATGCTAGGCTTTGTTTACACACAGTTAAATATGGCGCTGGCAGTCTGCGCATGCGCACTTAAAGGTTGTCCCGGAAAATGTTTCTTAAGGCTTCCGGGTTACAGCTGTCACTGTCGTGGTGACTAACGCACAACAAAGAATACACTTGTTCTATACTCTTTGCACACAGATAACAAACAACAAAAGCACAATAATTATTGAACTGACAGCGCAGTTCATTCACAATGAACCATTCAGCTTCTTGCGTTTCAGAGCTGAACAACCCCCTCAAGTTAGAGTGAGGCACATTAATCCACAGATTTTTCTGCAATTAATAATTAACGTTACTGAGATCTCGGCAATCTGAATCATTCGTGTCAGTTTCTGGACACGCAACAACATGCAGGATTTACTGCAACAAATACTTGATCAAGAATTTTCAAAATAATCCCATTCAAATCAAACTCAGACACGTGGTGTTTAGAGTATTAATATCTCATCTCACGAATGAGCGGATATAGGCGGCACATTAGGTAGCTACTCTCTAATGTAACCATGCAGGGATTTTAGCTTAGTTGAAATAACATTGGAACACGCAATATTATCCACTAGCTACAAGGCCTAAAGAACAAAAGCAAGGAACACGCTTACTCCGTCCTGGTGCGCTCTAAGGCGACTTTCCTTTTGTCTTGGCAGACAATCTTAGATTCATTTACTGCAGTTTTAACAACAACAACAACAAAACGTACAGACAAACAACTCGAGTTCAGATTTCATTCATCCACCGCGCCTTATGTGCAATCATGACAATCAAAAAGCCTTGTTTCTGTTTCTAATCTATTTTCCGGACCAATAGAAAAGATACAATCACACAAGTTACTTGTTTTGTGTACAAATTAGATTAAACTGCACGAATTTTCTCCACCATTATGTAATGTACCTTAGCCTTACATATTTATTAGCTCAATTTAATTGTTAAAGGGAATAAGAATTGAATCAACTGTAAATGACTCACTGTAAATGATTCAGAATTAATATTTAACACTTCATCAATTATTCGTCCAGCGAAAATTGAGGTTAAAGTATTTTACCAATTCTGGATAAAATATTATTCTGTGGTCAACAGTAACAATATTTTATTATGATTATTGTTATTATAATTATTATATTATTATAAGCAAGAGGTAACTTGATCTTAAGTTTAAGGCAGTAATTTGACACACAATACAAGAAACACTATATGTGAAAATCAAAACAAGATTTATTGACTACTTCTAATGATTACAGGAAACTAAGGCTAAACACACACACACATACACACATACATACATGCACACACATTCGCGGAGTTGATGAGTTATGAAAAGTCCCAAGTTCAGTGCTAACTCATAACCTGAGGAAAATCACAAAAGCAGAGCTTTGGCTTGATTCTTTAGGTTTAAAGGAGTTTCACCAGTTTCCAGCAAGAGAGAGAGAAGTTTGCTTGTACCTGCGTTTGCTCTGACAGCTGAGGTAATCGGGTTGTTCCGTGACTCGTGTACAGCGGAATCCCGTTCTGGATTGGCTGTCTTTCAGGTGACGTCTTCTCGGGAAAGCCCTGTGGGTTGCGCGGAAGCTTTGAAGGATGCTGCTGGCTGGTGAAGCTGTTCTGATCTGAGCGTCTGGCTTGAGCAGCTCTCTTCTTGGGAGACTTTGGTCAGATATTTCACCGAGGGTTGTGGAGTCTGAATGTGACGGCTGTTGATCAGCGGCGTGGCTCGTAGTTGAAATCGGCGGCTGTTAGATGGAAAATCAGCCCCGATAAAGGATCTTCTCAACTTCTGTTCAGCATGACCCAAGCAACTTTTCAGCCGTGGTCAAAGTATTTCTGACCGACTTCTGACTTCCAGCTTCTGACTCTGACTTTACTTCATATTTCTCAACTGCCTTGACTTGTTCGGGCAGCGTAGTTTTTAAATGAGCAATTCTGGCTCCATCCTTCGGATGCGATCCTCCAATGAGACGTTGCTACGGAGATTAGACACGCCTCGTCTATTGTCTATTGATCACATCGCGTGATGTCTGCAGAACATTCTCCTGTTTTATTAACAACTTCATAAAGTTTCTTAATATTTTCCTGATACTGAATTTCAATGTTTCATTCACACAGAATTACAGAGAATTATAAATTCTGCATTTAGAGCCCAAACACGACACACTTCTTACACACATATTACTAGACTGACCTAATTAAAACAATGATTATAAGAGAAAGAAGATGCATACAGGACTACAAACATATAAAGCATTGACTCCAACATATTAGTAATCACATCATAGCAAATGTTATTCTGGATATAGTTAATACTTTAAGTAATCGACAATTGTCCCATTTGAGATTCAAGATTGAGTCCTTCAGCATAGTCATGGGTGACCGGGTCACGATGGGCGGTCACACAAGGGAAGTATTGATAGGACAGATTTGTCTTTAAATCCGTTGATGGGTGTTTTCCTGTTCCGTCCGATAATACAAGAGGGTTTTGTGAGAGAATCAATAGATTTAATGTGATCAGACCCACGTGATGGGTTCTGATTAGTTTATTGCTGATGAGCAAAGAAGTCCTTTAGACAGAGTCCTTTGTTAAAAGAAGTCACGTCATCATTTCTGTAAACGCTAGGTTTTTCCTGTCAGGAAATGGATCTTTTGGACCAAATGAAGCTTTGTTCAATCATGCCTCTGGCTGATAAAGCCATTTGGTAACGTCTGTCGAACGGGTCCCTACAGCAGTATTTAGCAAATGACATAAGTAAATCAGATTATTTGAGAAAAGTTGACTCACTTTTTATAAGGAGGTTATAGGAACTTTTCCCGGTTCCGGCTGACCTAATTTATATAGCCTAATAATCCTTTAATGGATTTGAAAATATTTTGTAATTTGAAATTTGAGATTTGAAATGCTTTGTAAGTAATTAGCAAGATTTTAAAATCTATACGATGTTTAACAGGAAACAAATGCAGTGCTGACAGAACTGGGCTAATATGGTCATACTTCGTAGTTGTAGTAAGAACTGTCACAGACACGTCAGGTTCCACCTCCCTGCAATACCCACGCACTCAATAACCGGAGTTCTAATCACCGCCACCTGCACGTCATCACCACAGCAATCACCAGCACTATATCTGCCACACTCACACACACAGTCATTGTCCAGTCTTGTACGTATCACAGACTTATGTATACTTACCTCAAGGACTCCTATCTGCTACTTACCTGCCTCCAGTGTCTACAGTGTCTCCAGTCTTCCTTTTGTGTGCTTCTCCGTGTGTGAGTGGTCCCCGTCTTCAGTCTTCTGGGTCATCTTCCAAGAACTTTTGTGGTTACAAAGGACAGTATCATTCTCCTATCATCTCATCAAACTCTCCATTTACCATTTACTCACCTGATTTATGCTGATATCAATAAAACTGCCATACTTGCTTTTACATCTGCCTTGGGTCCGGTCATCTATTTTAACAGAAGACCGGACCCAACAAACGACAGGATATCAGCATGAGCCAACCAGACCCATTCCAGGAGCTCGTAGACGCACTGCGCCGAGCACTCACTCCACCACAACCATCGTCACCATCACCAGCACCTGTCGCCGCTTCCTCATTCACTTCTTCACTTCACTCTCCAACCATGCACGCCAGTCCCATGGCCAGGCCGGCGCCCTACTAAGGATCGGCGGAGGATTGCAGCGGATTCCTCCTGCAATGTGAGCTGGTCCTGGAGATGCAATCGCAACTCTTCCCCACTGATACCGCTAAGATCGCCTTTATCATCTCACAGCTGCAAGGTAAAGCTCTCCGCTGGGCGGACACACTCTGGATTCAGAAAGGCTCCGTGGTGAAATCCTATCCAGCCTTTGTCTCTCATTTCCGCGAAGTCTTTGGAAAACCCCTCTCGGATTCATCAGTCGGTGAGAAACTCTATAATTTCAAAAGAAAAGGATCTAACTCAGTGAGTGATTATGCCTTGCAGTTCCGTACTCTGGCTTCCAGCAGCGGGTGGAATGAACAAGCCTTCATCACTTCTTTCCGCCAGGGTTTAGAGCCGAAGTTGCGATTGCATCTCGCTGCATACTCCACCATCGGCCTCGAACGCTTCATCCAACTTGCCATCCGCATAGGCACTCATATGCAGTCGTGTCTCGAAGAACACCAGGGCCAGCCACTTCCACACTCCCTCCTCCGTCGGTCCGAACCCGTCAGCTCCCCAGAACCAGCCAGTGAACCCATGCAACTGGACAACACTCGCCTCTCTCCCACCGAACATAAACGAAGGCTGACCCTGAATTTATGCCTCTACTGTAGTTCTCCTGGGCATGAGCTCTCTGCATGCCCAATCCGCCCTCCAAGACCTCTGGTGTGTGCCATCATTCCCTCCATAAAAAAGATGAAACCACTCACTACTGTTGTAAACCTTAATGCTGTAAATGTATCTGTTCCAGTTGTCGGGCTCCTCGACTCAGGGTCAGTCGGGAACTTCATCTCCGGTGCCCTCTGCAGTCAACTCAATCTCAAAACCTTGCCCTCGCCGTCCATCTACCAAGTCCATTCCATCACCGGAAAGCCCCTGAGCTGCAAGAAAATCAGTCGTTGTGTGGGACCGCTGCAACTCCGTGTCAGGATACTACACGTCGAGGATATTCATCTGCTGGATCTCGAGGAATCCACCGCTGACGTGGCTCTAGGGCGAGATCCTGAAGTGGGGCGAACACTGTTTCTCCAACTGCTTCAAAATCACAGTCAAATTTCATTATCCACTTCCCCTCGTCCCAGCGGCCCTGGAACATCTCTGTGGTGCCACTGTGTTCACAAAGCTGGACCTCCGCAGCGCATATAATCTCATCCGGATATGTGAGGGGGACGAGTGGAAGACTGCCTTTGTCACGCCCACCGGCCACTACGAATAACTGGTCATGCCCTATGGACTAGTCAACGCCCCCTCCGTATTCCAGGATTTTATTCATGAGGTGCTCCGGGAGTTTCTCCACAAGTTCGTATATATCGTGCAAGTTCACAAGTTCTCCACAAGTTCGGACTTACGGATTTATCAACGACATCCTCATTTACTCCCGGAGCATGGCCGAACATCGCCACCACGTTGCGGAGGTCCACCACGATCAAGAACGGGAGTGTCAGAGCAAAACCAAGAAATAAACTAGACCGAAGTGACAGAACCCTGATACTACCCCCCCTCTAAAGGGACGCCACCTTACAAGGGACACAAGACAAACATGACAACACAAGACAAAAACACACCAACAAGACAACACAACAGAACATCAATACTCAAAGACAAAGAGGGGAGCCAAGTCAGTCAGCAAAAATAAACAAACAAAAAAAAACAAACAAAACAAACAAACAAAACAGATTGTCTCAGGCAGGCTCAGGCAGGTCTAGGGTCCCGGCTGAGGACCAGAAAGGGACCTGCGGGACAGACCAGGGCAGGACCGGCGGGCTTATGGTCCTAGCTGAGGACCCGAGCAATGCAAAAGGCTTGGCTGTCATCAACAGGGCAAGAAGCTTGGGCAGCACCAGCAGGTCAGACGGCTTGGCAGGCGCCGGCAGGGCAAGATGCTTGGGTGGCGCCGGCAGGGCAGACTGCTGGGGTGGCGCCGGCAAGGCAAGGCGCTCGGGTGGCTCCGGCAGGGCAAGGCGCTCGGGTGGCTCCGGCAGGGCAAGGCGCTCGGGTGGCTCCGGCAGGGCAAGGCGCTCGGGTGGCTCCGGCAGGGCAAGGCACTCGGGTGGCTCCGGCAGGGCAGACCGCTGGGGTGGCGCCGGCAGGGCAGACAGTTTGGCAAGCGCCGGCAGGGGAAGGGGCTCGGGTGGCACCGGCAGGGCAGACCGCTGGGGTGGCGCCGGCAGGCCAAGATGCTCGGGTGGCGCCGGCAGGGCAAGGCGCTTGGGTGGCACAAGAACGGTCTCTGGGGTTGGAGCGGGCTCACGGGCTGGAGCGGGCTCAGGAACGGACTTACGGGCTGGAGCGGGCTCTGGAGCGGACTCACGGGCTGGAGCGGGCTCTGGAGTGGACTCACGGGCTGGAGCGGGCTCTGGGAAGGCCTCCGGGCCTTGAGGGTTGGAGGAAGGCTTCTTCCTCTTCCTCCGTTTACGTGGGCGAGGAGGTGGCACTGTGCCTACCTCCTTTGTGGGTGCTGCAGCTTCCTGCAGAACCCTGACGGGCTCATTAAGGCACTGATAAAAATGTCCTTGAGCGCTGCATCGCTGATGTTGAGCCCCTCCGCTGTGAGCACGAACAGGTGAGCAAACTCCTTAACGCTGGCTCCCCCTTGCCGAAGAGAGAGGAGCTTGCTGCGCTGATCAACCATCAGCTGAGCGGAGTGGCTGGGAGATGGAAAAAGGAAGATGCCCATCCTTCTGCTGAATCCTCAATTGGCTGGTTCGTTCTGTCAGGTTTCATGAAGGGAAGGAGCAAGGACTCAATGATGCAGGAAGAAGGGGCTTTTATTTATAATAAAATAAAACAAAACACAGCAAACAAAACTACCCCGTGGGGGAAAACAGACGAAAATAAAACTTGACTCAACTGACTTGACAGGGACTTGACTTGACTAGACTTGACGACACACAAGGAGAAATACGACAACGAACCAGCACAGGACTGCAAACACAAGGAGAAATATAGCTACAAGCAGCAATTCGGGGCCAAGCCCCAGAAGGGGCAGTAGCGCAATACGGAGCAGGAAGAGCAAAAACAGCAGAAATTGAATGTACATGCAAAACAGCTGGTTCAGAAGGACAGGTGGAAATGAAATGAAAATCAATAGAAGTTCAGAGAATGAACAGGGAATGAACTAAAAACACTTGTATCTCATTCAAGAGGAATAAAGATTAGTACAATGCTTATTTGGATAAAAAAGGTATCAAAATGACTCATTACACACAATTGTATAAAGGAACCCCACACGGGATTCAAACCCACGACCTCCGAGTCCAGTGTCCATTTCTCATCTCATTGCACCACTGTGCAGGTGAATGTTGGCACACCTGCCGAAGTTCTTTAGTTCATGTGAAAATGAACTCAAAATGAAGAATTTTTATAAAACTGCACTGAATGTTATATTTAATAACTACTTTAGATCATTCTGCAGCTCATCATGCTGTAGCGCAATACAGAGCAGGAAGAGGAAAAACAGCAGAAAATGAACAAACATGAAACAGCTGGTTCAGAATTACGGGCGAAAATGAACTCAGAATGTACATAAGCTTAGATGAAAATGAACACAGCATGAAACAAAAAGCATTTATTTCTAATCTAAGAGGCAGTAAAGGAATCAAAACACACTATTTCATAAAACCGCTCCACCTGGGATTCGAACCCACTATCTTGGGGTGCACAGCTCATCAGGTAACTGGCTTTACACATTGAGCTACTTGAGGATACACATTCAACAATCTGTGGAAGAGAACTTTTAGTGTAAGAAAGAATTTACAAAAAAGCATTACTTAGCATGCTAACCATATTAGCATGCTAAGCTAACTTAATGCTAATGAAGCTCATGGTTAACTTGATAGCTGAAGAGCCACATTAAAGAGAATGACAACTGGTTAGCATGCTAAGCAATTAGCATGCTAAGCTAACTAGCATAAGACAACAAACACAAGCAAGGTCACATTCAGAGATGAATATCTTGGGAATGGTAGCAAATATCAAAAATCCATTCAGTCATTTCTGTGCGGCTCGGTCCAAAGATCACCTGAGCTGATTTTGGACAAAATTGGACAAAAATTGTAAGAGGAGTAGTGAAAAAATGGAATACTGTACTTTTCAAAATGGCCACTACTGTACTGGGTGGAGACTTAATGTAAGATATTGAATGTGATCAGTATGAAGAGAGGAATCAGTTGTATTGACATTCATTTTTCTGGAACAAAGGGTTCAAAAGTTATAACCTTTACAAAAGTGAATATTTGAACTGGTGGTGGCGCTATAGACTTAGTCCTAGATACTCCAAAGTTGGTCAAATTACTTTTAATTACTATCACTACAAGCATGCCAAATTTGATAATTTTCCTTCTTATGGTTCATTGATTACCATACAGGGGGAAGAAGAATAACTACGAATTTGGACATAAAGGAATTGCATGTGATAGCTTCAGATTAGACCAGTTTTAGGCAGAATGCCTAGAACAGACACAAGTTCTGCATCTTTTCCTGCCACAGTACCTCATGCGGTCTGGGCATGTGTCACACTGAGTTTCGAACCCACGATGCAGAGCATTCGGGATCCGTGGCGTAACACATTGAGCTAATCAACCATGCAAGTTCATCAGTATGCTAAGCAGAGGTTTCAGTGTGAGAAAGAGTTCACAAAAAAAAAGCTTCATAGCATGTTAACCATATTAGTATGCAAAGTTATTTAATGCCAACTAAGTTTTGGTTAACCTGTTGACTGAAGACCACATTAGAAAGAATAGCAATAGTTTAGCATGCTAAGCAATTACTGTGCTAAGCTAACTAGCATAAGACAACAAACACAAGCAAGGTCACATTCAGAGATGAATATCTCGGAAATGGTAGTGAATATCAAAAATCTGTTCAGTCATTTCTGTGCGGCTCGGTCCAAAGATCATCTGAGCTGATTTTGGACAAAATTGACCAAAATTTGTGGGAGGAGTAGCGAAAAAACTGTTTTTGATTTAATTCAATATGGCAGACAGGTACATTTAAGGAAAATGACAAATGACACATTGTCGGAATCGGCATAAACCAGGGAATAAAATGACATAAAGCAGACAAATTTTGGATAATGTTTTCAAAAGTTATAAGCAATTTTGCAAAAATCATTATATCTGTGGAACACTAGGTGGCGCTGTGCTGAAACTTCTCATGTACCTTCAGGACACTCTGATGGTCATATGTACCAAATTTTGTGATGATATGTCAATTTGTTTAAAAGTTATTGCAATTTATGACAAAATTCAAAATGGCGGACACGTGGTTCATCCGATGTTGACGAATTTGATATCCTCGGATTCGGCATGGCACAGGGAATCCATAGACACCAAGATCTTGATTTTCTAATAAAGTGTTCAAAAGTTATTGGCCAAAATAGCCATTTTTCAGATCTCATGACCTGTAGGTGGCGCTGTTCCCAAATTTTGAAGGAGGAGTAGCGAAAAAACGGAATACTGTACTTTTCAAAATGGCCACTACTGTATTGGGTGGAGACTTAATGTAAGATATTGAATGTGATCAGTATGAAGAGAGGAATCAGTTGTATTGACATTCATTTTTCTGGAACAAAGGGTTCAAAAGTTATAACCTTTACAAAAGTGAATATTTGAACTGGTGGTGGCGCTATAGACTTAGTCCTAGATACTCCAAAGTTGGTCAAATTACTTTTAATTACTATCACTACAAGCATGCCAAATTTGATAATTTTCCTTCTTATGGTTCATTGATTACCATACAGGGGGAAGAAGAATAACTACGAATTTGGACATAAAGGAATTGCATGTGATAGCTTCAGATTAGACCAGTTTTAGGCAGAATGCCTAGAACAGACACAAGTTCTGCATCTTTTCCTGCCACAGTACCTCATGCGGTCTGGGCATGTGTCACACTGAGTTTCGAACCCACGATGCAGAGCATTCGGGATCCGTGGCGTAACACATTGAGCTAATCAGCCATGCAAGTTCATCAGTATGCTAAGCAGAGGTTTCAGTGTGAGAAAGAGTTCACAAAAAAAAAAAAGCTTCATAGCATGTTAACCATATTAGTATGCAAAGTTATTTAATGCCAACTAAGTTTTGGTTAACCTGTTGACTGAAGACCACATTAGAAAGAATAGCAATAGTTTAGCATGCTAAGCAATTACTGTGCTAAGCTAACTAGCATAAGACAACAAACACATGCAAGGTCACATTCAGAGATGAATATCTCGGAAATGGTAGTGAATATCAAAAATCTGTTCAGTCATTTCTGTGCGGCTCGGTCCAAAGATCATCTGAGCTGATTTTGGACAAAATTGACCAAAATTTGTAGGAGGAGTAGCGAAAAAACTGTTTTTCATTTACTTCAATACGGCAGACAGGTACATTTAAGGAAAATGACAAATGATACATTGTCGGAATCGGCATAAGCCAGGGAATAAAATGACATGAAGCATACACATTTTGGAAAGTGTTTTCAAAAGTTATAAGCGTTTTTGAAATAATCATTACATCTGTGGAACAGTAGGTGGCGCTGTGCTGAAACTTCTCAGGTACCTTCACAACCTTCTAAAGGTCATACATACCAATTTTTGTGAAGATATGTCAAATTGTTTAAAAGATATCGCAATTTATGACAAAATTCAAAATGGCGGACACGTGATTCATCCAATATTGACAGAATCGGTATCGTCGGATTCGGCATGATCCAAGGAATCCATAGACACCAAGATTTTCTGACAAACTGTTGTTGATTTTCTGACAAACTGTTCAAAAGTTATTGGCCAAAATAGCCATTTTTCATATCTCATGACCTGTAAGTGGCGCTGTTCCCAAGTTTGGCATAGACCCTCAGACCATGGTTCTGATGAAGGGTACCAATTTTTGTTTCGATTGCTGAAAGTTTGGCCGAGATACAGCCTCTATACTAATTTTGGGTCGACCTCGTTAACTTCGTGACATCATAACCTTTGAACAAAGATGAATAAAAAAAATCTGTTCAGTCATTTCTGTGCGGCTCAGTCCAAAGATAATCTGATCAAAGATTGGACAAAATTGGACAAATTTTGAAGGAGGAGAAGCGAAAAAAACAAATACTGTACTTTTCAAAATGGCCGCTACTGTAATGGGTGGAGACTTAATGTAAGAAGTTGAATAGCATCAGCATGAAGAGACGAATCAGATGAACTAAATTAAATTTTTCTATGACAAACAGTTCAAATGTTAAAACCGTTAGAATGTTGAAATTTTGAACTGGTGGTGGCGCTATAGAGTTGGTTCTAGAGACTCCAAATTTGGTCCAATCACTATTCATGAGCATCTCTACAACTGTGCCAAATTTCATCATTTTCTCATGTTCCGTTGATAGGGCTGCCATAGACTCCCATTCGGGAGGAAGAATAATAATAATAAAAGGGAAAACGTACAATTACAATAGGGGCTACAGCCCCTTCGGGGCTTGGCCCCTAATAATAAATAGGAGAGCAAACAAGGCAGGTAATGAGGGAGGACAGGTGGGGCAAATCAACCAGTAATCAGGTAACAAGATGGGCGGGGTCAAGACAATAGACATGAGAGCACATGGCACAAAGAAACATATGACAAGCCATGTGCTCACACCAAACAAAACAAAGACACAAGCACATGGCCAATAAAGACAAATCACAAGCCATGTGCTTACACAAGACGAGACATGAACACATGACTATGAAAACTCATAAGCCACGTGTTCACACAAAACAAGACGGCATGAGAGCACGCAGCCCGTGAAACACAGACTGCATGCTACACAACACAAGACAAAAACACAACATGAAAGCACGTGGCAGGTGGAAATAACCGCGTGCTACACAAAACATGAGACAAGAGCGCACGGCAAGTGAAAGTACACACAAACCATGCGCTCACAATAAAGACAGGACTGGGAGTGCGAGTGTCCGAATCCCGACACAAAACCGAAACCAAACTAGACAGGTGCCAGGATCGGAACGCCACGCTCCCAACATAAAACAAGGGAACACTCGAGACTATATGCTCACACAAAAACACGACAAGAATGGGAGTGTCAGAGCTCTGTCACGAAACCAAGAAATAAACTAGACCGAAGTGACAGAACCCTGACACCTGGTGTAGTGAATCCTTAAGGCCGGAACCACAGTTCCATGGCAAGTGGGGTTCAAGTTCAAAAATATCCACAACGCGATTAAAATAATCAGTTCCATAAGTCCTAGCGAATAGTTTGTGTTTGAACAAACTCAGTCATTAAAATATAAACTATTAAACATAAAACATACACACAAACACTCTTAAAAGTAAAACACATAGGACGCCGAAATTCCTACTGCTGGCGACCAGCATGCGCATGCGCCCAAATAATTTAAATAAATCTCATAGATGGCACTAAATAAACATTTTATGTTAGATTAATTAAAAATAAATATGTATTACTCCCAATTAGATATGTTTCAATAAAGTTAACAATATTTAGCGGGCTTAGCGGAATTAGCCTCGGAGATCTGTTGGTTGATGGTCCATTGGATGGGGCTTACAACCATGGCTGGAGGGAGGATGGTCTTGGGGTCCGTATTCTCAGGTTCAGGCTGGAACAGACGAGGGAGCATCAGCTTTACAATTCTTGCTTCCAGGACGGTAGGTGACTGTGAAGTTGAACCTTGTGAAGAATAAAGCCCAGCGGGCTTGGCGAGTATTGGGTCTCTTCGCTTCTCTGAGGTACTCAAGGTTACGATGGTCTGTAATGACCTCAAAGGGGGGAAGGAGTTCTGGATTCCAGATGAACCAGGATTGGAGTGGTAAGGAAAGCTTCTTGGAGCTGATGGAAGGCTTCTCGGGGCGATGGATTCCAGGACAGGAGGAGTGAGGTGAGAGGTGCACTGAGGAGGCTGTAGTTGTGAATGAAACATCTATAGAAGTTGGAAAATCCTACGAAGCATTGTAACTCCTTGACTATTACTGCCCTACAAAGGCAAAGTGCAGTAACTACGCAAACACTGAAACTGAGAAAAATACCTTTAAAGTTTTTACACCAGCCAGTCAAACACGTTGTAGGTAGATTAGAGGTAATGCATTCATGTAATGCCTTCTTAGGAAGAAATTTTTTATAGATAAAAACCATGACCACTGATGTGACCTTTGACCTCCAAAATGTAGATACTGCACTCTGCTTTTGGATGACCTTAAACAACTAAAACACCATTGCAAAAGTACACTTTGTGCAGTATCTACAAACTAAATGTGTTCATCCAACTTTATTGTTGTGTTTCTTACTACACGTTGATTTTTTGATGTTTGCATGTTGTGAATGTTAAAATTGCTCTGATGACTGGAGTAATGATGCTGAAAATTCAGCTTTAATCAGAGGAATAAATAAAATTTTACAATAAATCCACATAGAAAACAGCTATTTGACTATTTTTGATCAAATAAATTCCGCATTCCTCTTTCAAAGACATTAAAGAAGTATTATTTCAAACTTGATCACCAGTGTGTAAAATAATGCATGTGAACTAATTAGAAAATTATATATTTTAGACACTTTCCTAACACAGGACATAGGCTACTTAAATATGTTTAGTTAGGCCATGTTTAGTATAAGGTTGCAAATGATATTTCGAGTTTTATGAATAATTTTTAAATGATTGTGAAATTACTGAAGAAATCCTAATAACAAATACACAAACATTCACTCTTATCTGACATGCTGAAACAACGTTAATGTTTCTGTGTCCATTGTGTGACGAATAACGTCATTAAAATATGAAAAATATGCAAAGGTCAGAAGTGCATGCCTGTAAATAAACGTCCATCGTTTATTTATTTATTTATTTTCTAATCAAACAGTAAAAGTGCCACGCTGCTCGGTTTCTGTGGGCAGTAGACAGACAGACAGACAGCGCTAGAGAGACTGAGCACACTAAGTTTTTTTGGCTTAAGTGGGTCGGCCGTGCCCGCGCGAACAATTCGTCTGGGTTGACGGAAGATACAGACTATGTAAATTAACTTTAATTAATTCTTCACATATATTTACATCGCAACGGGCCGGCCCACATTGTCCAGCGGCCCCTGATTACGTTGAGTGTATAGCCATCAATGGAGCAGCGCGGGTAGGCTAAAATATCGGTCTAATTTGCTAGCAGCTAGCAAGTTAATGTTAATTGATTATAAAGCTGTCATTTGCTTGGCTAGGAGTTAATATTTTGCTATCTTCCTTTCTCGTCTTTGGATATTTGCATTTTAACGCGAGTTTAACCATCATGCCGCAGCATTGAACACAGTAACATCACTTACTGCGGTTTGCCTTGGTATTAGCTTCAATTTTGTAGTTACTGCAATTTTGACACCCTCGTTTCTCAGAAGCGGGACAATTTTGTACCGGGATACTTTGTCACAAGACAGAACAGATGTTACGTAGCCCATTTCAAGCCATAACTCATTTTTGATCAAATGTGTAGTTACTGCGCTTTGCCTTTGGATGGCAGTATAGACAGAAGGGGACAGTTGCGGTGGTGTCTACCTTCCTCTGGTGTCCACCTTCCTCTGGTCCATCTGTATGCCATGTTGATCGATGATGTATCCCAGGAAGTGAACGGAGGTGGTATGGAACTTGCACTTCTCCAGCTTGAGGTACAGGTGGTGCTCACGTAGTTTCTCTAGGACCTGGGAGACATGTTGGCGATGGTTGGCCTAGTTCGGGGAGTAGATGAGGATATCATCAATGTACACTATGACAAACTAGTGGAGGAACTCCCGGAACACCTCATTCATATAGTTCAAGAACACAGAGGGAGAGTTGGACAGGCCGTACGGCATGACCCAGTACTCGTAGTGGCTAGATGGTGTCACGAAAGCATTCTTCCACTCATCCCCCCGGCAGATACGAATGAGGTTATACGCACTCCGCAGGTCCAGCTTGGAGAAGATGCGAGCTACCTGTAGCTGTTCCAGAGCAGCTGGGACCAGAGAAAGGGGATAACTGAACTTTACAGTCTGGGATTTCAGATGACGATAGTCTATGAACGGCCTCAAGCCACAAAGAAGAAGCTTGAAGCGGCAGGGGAAGTCGATGGACAGATAAATCGCTTCTTTGATGTACTCCATGGCCTTTTGCTCCGGGATGGACAAGCCTTGCGTAGAGTAGCCCCAGGTAGCAGGTCGATGGCACAGTCCCATGGCCGGTGAGGTGGAAGTTGTGTGGCTAATTGCTTACTGAAGACATCCTGGAACACCCGGTATTCTGGAGGAATTTCAACTTTCTGATAAGTTTCTGGACTTTCAATGGAGGTAGAGAGGAGGAAGAGTGTGGGAAGAGTGTACATTTAATTTCTGAAGAACTTGGGTGCTGATGATGTTTCCCACTGATCCAGAGCTAGGAGGGCTTGCACTGAAACACAGACATGAGAGTTTAACAGTTGGACTTTAGTTCTTGTAAGAGGTGCAATACGGACTGGAACTTGAATGGTACTCACCGCTGGGCGTGGTGGTCGGATGGGACACATGGCAATGACATGTTCTTCTCCCCCAAAGTAGAGACATAGTCATTGTTGAATTCTTCTCTGACGCTCCGCTCGGTGGAAGGAATCTACCTGCATTTGTTCTGGTGCTGGAAGGGCGACAGATGGCAGGCAGAGAACTTGCAACGGGTGGAAGCACAGAACATGCTGAGAAGCGTTGAGCCACACGTATGGTTTTCTGAATCAGGTTTTCCAAACCCATTGTGTCATCGTACACGACCGTTAACTGCTTCACTTGAGGAGTGAGTCCTTCGCGGAAAGCTGTAATAAGTGCAGTTTCATTCCATCCAGTGCGGAAGTGCGGAAGCGGAGAGCATACATACTCACGGTTTCATCGCCTTGCCGTAGATTAAACAGTTGGTCGTGTACGGAAAGATCAGCAGTGCTTTGTCTGAAAAACTCTCAGAAATGGCTATAGAAATCATTAATTGTGGCTGTTACCGGAATGTTCAAACATTCATTCCCAGAGGGGTTGAGCCCATTGCAATGCTCGTCCAGACAGCAGAGAGATGATAAATGCCACCCTGGCACATTCTGTTGCGAAGATATGAGACTGTGCTTTCAGATATAGCGAGCACTAAAGTAGAAACCCACTGCAGTCCTCCGCTGTACCTGAGAATGTCGCTGGTCGGGCCATGGGACTGTCAGAGGCAGCTGAAGAAGATTTTGCAGAGGGAATGACACTGATGGATGGCAGACTAATATGAGCACGTTGAGCAAAGTCACTTAGCTGAATGTGAACAGAGTTCTTTCCTTTGTAATGCAGGTTCGACAAGGGAAGGCAGGACGAGACAAAGGAGTGGAGACATGGGAACATCGGAGGAGAGGTAAGGAGTCCACGTATGTGTAAACAAGACCAGACACTGAACTGCAGGAAGTGAGTTTTTATAGTGCTGGTGAGATGAGATGCAGGTGCCGCTGATCAGTACTCTGGTGATTGGGAACGAGTGGGCAGAGCGTGGAGATTTGATGATGTGTTGTGAGTGTTGGTGGTGGGAACTGACTCTGTGACACATACAGTGAGTCCATTATTATTGAGTCAATATTTTGATCATATTTTTTTCCAAGCACATTTTACCAATTCCAAACAACATCAATAATTTTGTATTTAATCATTTATAAGTGATATATAATTGTTAACGAAGGCTGAAAGTGAAAACTCCTCCAACCTACTTGGAGTCTCCAGAAGTACAAGGTGTTAGGATCTTAGAGACTTTGCTAAGGTAAGGAATCCTGAAATATAATGCCCACTTAATAAAAATCCCAAGCTGAAGTGTTGTGAAATACATGAAGACTGATTTTGAAAACGTTTTATGGACAGATAGGTTGAGAGTGACCTAGTGACTTTTGAGGTATACCAGCACCAATTCAAGTCAGACAACAGCGGCAGTGGTGAGGGAGTCATGCTGTGAGACTAAAAATGAGCTCCCAAAACTTACTGCCAGATTCTGGAAGATAAATTCTTCAAATACATATTCATAAAGTTGAATGTACTGTATACCATAAGCTGTACTGTATGCTAAACTTCATAGCTCCTAACAAAATTAATCACACATCACCAGTCAAATGACTTGCAGTATAGACATTACTGTAACTGCTCACTGTCCTACTTGCTTGTTCAGAATACATTGTTAACAAGACTTCATACATCCACTAAAAATCTCCTTGAGAGTTGGCCAAATGTCGATAGGATTTATTGTTTAGACATGACACTTCACTTGGAATTTTGTTATCTAATGCAATGTTATCCAACTACTTTTTGAGCCACTAATTGATCATCAATGCCGTAATTTGAGCCTGGGTCTCTCCATCACACCTGTCATCAACAAAGTGGTCAAAGTGTTTCACCTGTAAAGAAGATCACACACACACACACACACACACACACACACACACACACACACACACACACACACACACACACACACACACACACACACATACTGGTTTTTGTGGTTTACGAGGACTTTGATGCTCAAACCAGTAGGATTGTGGTTTAGGGGGACACACCTTTCCCGATGCCCTACAGTGATGATAAAACTATCAAAAATTTTGTTTTGATCTGCAGATCACACATCTGGCTTTAAAGTTTCTTTACACACAACAGAACGGAAAATATGACAACATGACATATCAGTGGTATACAAGGACATTCCCGCCCATCCAAAAATGTTCCCGCCTATGACATAATTGTGATTTTTGGGTACAACCTGATTTATGAGGACACCTATTGTACAATACACAAAACATGTCATTTCTCTGGATTACAAGGACTAGTGTGTTTTACAGGTACATGACCACACACACACACAAACCTGACGATATGGTGTATTAGCAAGACTGAGGTGATTAATGAGTACCTGATCTTAAACACAATACACAACTGACACACTCCAACATTACAGGGACCAGTGTGTTTAATGGTACATGACCACACACAACACACAAACCTGACGATATGGTGTATTAGCAAGACTGAGGTGATTAATGAGTACCGGTTCCTCAATACAATACACACCTGACACACTCCAACATTACAGGGACCAGTGTGTTTAATGGTACATGACCACACACAACACACAAACCTGACGATATGGTGTATTAGCAAGACTGAGGTGATTAATGAGTACCTGATCTTAAACACAATACACACCTGACACACTCCAACATTACAGGGACCAGTGTGTATTAGAAGTACTTTAATTATGACTTAAAATAACAACATAAACATTGAGTTTTTCCGGTTTTAACCATGTAATACCATCATGGAATGGCATTTTAAGGGGAAAATGAAATCCACAACTAAAAAACTAGGTCAATAACACATGGACAACTGTGTAATCTGTGTAATCAGAAAGCATACAGCAATATTAATGTTTTGACATATTGAAATGGCAACCATTCAAAACTTTGAAAAAATGTGAACAGAATTGTTGAGTCAAGTCAAGTCACCTTTATTTATAAAGCGCTTTTTAAACTACATATTGTTTCAAAGCAGCCCTCATAACAGGAACATTGTTCAACAAAGATTGTTTGGGCTGTACAGCAGAAGAGTATTGTGTCATTGTTCAGCCAGAGTCAGTTCAGTGTTGATTCAATTACGTTGTAAAACTCATCAGTTATTAATTTAGTTCACTTCATCTATACAGCAGCAGCAGCAGCTCTGGAGACAACAGTCATGTCATCGTCCAGCTCAGTTCAGTTCTCATACAATAGTGTCAATGCAGTCAGATCAATAATAATGTTGAATATTAAATTGTCATGTTTTTGTGACAAACTACTGCTTTAAAGAACAGTTAAACTTTAGAGATTTACAGAGTGAAGTCTTAGTATATTCATGCTCTAGAATGAAACTAACATAACCAACAACTAAAATAATAATCCTTATACAACAGCATCAAATGAGACACAATGCAACATCACTTATTTTGTGCTTTTTTTTTTCAAGCTAATTCCTTGATTTCTTACAAAATCTCTTGTGTTTTGTCCACAATTTTCCTTTGGTCATATGTGCCTTAAAATGATCAATTACAGCTGTAACTTCAGCATCTGACCAGCAAACCTTTTGTCCTTTCCGTCTTGTCCTTTTCCTTTCCGTTTTTTAATTTCTGCCAAACTCTCATTCTCTGTACAGATACATACTTTATTAAGCTCCTACTCTATCAAAGCTCATGTACTTACAATGATGGTCGTACTCTAATTTAAACCTCAGGTACCTTGACAAACTCAGCAGTTTTCCAAATGGGCATCTTCTGAACATCTGCAAGAAATCAGTTACATACTGATCAGGAAACTAAGATTTAACTCTCAAATACCTAGAACTTAAAACTGGTTATACACCTGATATCTAAAAATAAAATTTCAAGTGACACAAAATATTATTCTGGAGATTAAATGTTATTAGCCTGTTAAAGGGATAATTCACCCCAAAATGAAAATGTGATGTTTATCTGCTTACCCCCAGCGCATCCAAGATGTAGGTGACTTTGTTTCTTCAGTCGAACACAAATGATGATTTTTAACTCCAACCGTTGCCGTCTGTCAGCTGTATAATGGGTGTCAATGGAAACAATTCATAAGAGTCAAAACATATACATAGACAAATTCAAATGAAACCCTGTGGCTTGTGACGGCACATTTATGTCCTAAGACACGAAAAGATCGGTTTGTGCGAGAAACCAAACAGTATTTATATCATTTTTTACCTCTAATACACCAGTGATGTCTGATTGCGGTCTAACAGTGGAAGTAATGTCTAGCACTCATTGAAGTATATGCTCGAGACATCACTGCCGCTGTCAGAGCGCGATCAGACCTCACTAACCGAGTGCTGAACGCAGTTGGACATGGTGTATTAGAGGTAAGAAATGATATAAATACTGTTTGGTTTCTCACACAAACCGATAGTTTCGTGTCTTAGGACATCAATGTGTCGTCACGAGCCGCAGGGTTTAATATGGATTTGTCTGTGCATGTTTTTTGACTCATAAATTGTGCTCCCATTGACACCAATTATACAGCTGTCAGATGGCAATGGTTGGAGTTAAAAATCATCATTTGTGTTCGACTGAAGAAACAAAGTCACCTACATCTTGGATGTGCTGGGGGTAAGCAGATAAACATCAAATTTTCATTTTTGGGTGAACTACCCTTTAAAAATCTCCAAGTCTTTTACCAACACAAAAATGATAAACTCATTTGTATCAACCAGATTTACAATGTTGGTGCAACCCTGATTCCAATAATATTCTTATAGAAAAGTTGCACTATATAAGTGCAAAAATCTCTGTATATAATAACTGATTATTGCTCATTAATTATTACAATTAATGGCAAAAGGAATGTTTGGAAATATAAACTGATATTTCCTACTGACACACTACAGCAATAGATAAAAATAACTGGCTTAAAACCATTTTTCTTTTGTGAAAATACAAATGTTAAGTTGAACTATAAATATATAATTGTATCTATGCATTGTATTTATGACAATAATCTAAAATAATAATGGGTTAAAATAATAATAAACATAAACCTGTTAGTTAACACATACCAGCATTACTGGAGACGCCTGCGCAGCTCCAGCAGGAACAACATCCTGAGAAACGCTTTCATCAGGATCACTGGCATTAGGATCCATCATACTGATCTCATCTTGAAGAAAAACAGAATTTTAAAACACAAGAACATCTTCAGTTTAACCTGTTTTCAAAAGTAATTTATGAAACTTTATGCTGTTTAATAATAAATAAAAATAAAAATAAAAATAATAACTAATACTTTTAGATGACTATTATTAGAATTATTGCCAAGACAGAAATATACTACTACTGTAAATGAAAAACTATTTTACAATACGACATTACAATACTTCTATCTTCATTTCTTCGCTTAAGCTGTTTCAGTGAAAACAGGTTTATAAATGCATCTTATTACAAATCAGGTGAAATACTTGAAACAACTGGCCACACAAATTTTGTAAATAATGCGAATGTGAAATGTGTAACTGGTGCTCGTTGCGTTCCCAAATGCATGTTAAACTGCTGAGATAGAGTTCACTACATTCATTCCCTGTGAACTGAGACATGGAAAACACCGAATCACAAGATGATCGAGTGAACAAAGTGTGATCTCCACTTTGAAACGGGGAGCGCAACGGACTACAGTCTTAATAAATTATCAGCTTTTGCAATTTGATAAGGGCACAAAGCCACATTGTGCTGTTGATTTTAGTTTGTTTGAAATGCTTTGCCAAAGCAATGAAACAAAACACAAAGACCAAAATTTATCTTATTTTGAGGTAGTGCTGGGTGGTATACCGGTTCATACCGAATACCGGTATTTATTTTTGTTATGATATGAATTTTGATGATACCGCAATACCGGTATGTGTCGCTTAACCAACGTTCAGAACGCGGCGCAGCCCGTCACTGTTTGAGAGCGTCCCGTTTCACTTGAAAGAATGAATGAAAACGAATGAGTGAATTCGGACAGCCGTTGTGTGTGCATCGGCTGTACACTCATTGTGGTGCATTGTGGGATTGAACGAGTGCACTCAATAACGTCCACTATGGTTTCGGACGCCACTACAAATGGCTGTCGCCTCAAATAATGCCCTATTTGAGGTTATAGGGGGCGATTTCGGATTCAGCCCTTGATTACAGCTGAGAATTCAACCAGCGCGCGAGATAGAGCGGTTTCTGCGCGGAGCGCCGTGATGAGATTAACAACTTTCTCCACATGGATCATATTATATAGACCGGAGCGAGCCTGTTTACGTTTTTTATGGACCTATTTCATATACTGTAGTGCTCTAAACATGAGCCAGCAGCGTGTATTCGCACATATTTCATCACGTCTTCTTCAAATGAAATGTAACGTTATGCAAAGGACACTGAACTGTACGTCTGATCACCACCGCGATGACACGATGGGTTATTCTGCAACACAGAAATAGACTGACAATTCAAAGAAGAATGGTAAAAAATGTAACTGCTTTATTTAACTGCTTTCTGTGTTAAACTTACGTGTGTCATTTGTTCAGAGACTGTAGTGCTCTTAAATGTACTGAAAATATCCTTAGTTTAAATGTTCTTCCGCGTTTCTCCCTATTTTTGGCAGTTTGTTTTTATATAGCGTTAGATTTTTAAAATGCTTAAGGTGCCCTCAACTCTTCTTTTTTTCCTATCTCCATGGTCATATTTTAATATTCATGTGTCTGTAATGAATGTGTTGCAGGTCTGAGTTTTATTGGTTGTTGTCTCCCCACAGCATCATTTTGTGGGGTTTTGTAAACCTGTATTAACTCTAGTGTAGAATTTTTCTACAATATTCACTCATCATGACAGTAAAACAGGGCATTCTAGTCAATCTACTGCAGTATTTCCTCTCTCAATCAGTAGAAAATGTGGTTAACGCCCAGTCATATATATATATATATATATATACACACACACACACCGTCATATACTGTGAAACCGATATAATTTTGAAAAATACTGTGATATAAATTTTTGGTCATACCGCCCAGCACTATTATGAGGCATATAAAAATATTTTCAGCTCATTTGGTTTAAACGTTTTTTTTAAACCTGTTTACACCTGTTCACTTCATGCATTTTCTCTGAATGGATTGCTATGCAATAATAGAAAGACCAGGTGTAAATGCCCTCCAAAACGCATTCGAGACGGATTTAAATCCGATCGCTCAAATCACTTTGGACGTTGTCTAAAACAATACAGCTATGGAAAAAATTAAGAGACCACTCCAAGTTCAGAAATCAATGTTAAGTGGTCTCTTAATTTTTTCCATAGCTGTATATACATTTATACAATAATACATTTTACTCCTCCCAAAAATACTAAATAATAAACATGTGAGAATGTGTTATAGGCATGTTATAGAAAGATATGACAGCATTACTGCAGCATGCGTTGGCGCAGATGAACAGATGAGTATCTCTTCAGTAAGCTGACGTGCAAAATACCTCAAATGAAACTTAAAAAGTCGAAAACGCTCAACACACAATCATCTTCATTAAAAAAATGTGAGAATAAATGATTTGACCAGTGCTGATGCTGCTCATGATCAATAAAATGGAGCTCATAGCGGTAGCTTTTAATGATGTGAATACTGTTAAATCTGCGTATAGTAAGGGAATTGAAGACAGATCGCTGTAGCGCCTCCGCTCAAGCGGCTCGTGAATCGATCATCTCTTCCTACTAGTTCATTTATAGCATCAAATAAACATGAATGAACATCAGAAGGAATGTTGTTTAAAACACAGAAAGACATCAGTACACCATTTTTCCAAGTCCACCGAGGTTAATCTTAAACTCCTGACAGCTTTGGTTGGATGGTGGATTTAGCGTTATAATTGGTTAGATTGTTTGTCAATCAAACTCCTGGTGAAGGGTCAATTAAACTAGTATACGTTCAGCTAATTGTCAGCCTCTTACATGTCTGCGTCTCGAGAGATTGCAGAATTCAAGCGTCAAATGATGTTTTATAAACAAAATTTGGGAGGAGCGTGTTCAAGCAGTCTAATTGGCTCGAGAGGAGGTATATATACACTGACTAGAGCCGATCTCACCTATAGTTTCCTCGACCGTTTTCTGCATCCCGTCGCCACCACCCCGTTCCTTACTCTCAGTGGAGATATGAGGAAGTAATATGGATTTGGGCTAAATTTTCAAACTCTGATCCCTCGACCGCCTTGAACAGGACGCCAAATACACTTATTACACTTGGTTTTTTACTCTATTCAATTATTTGTAAGTGTGAATTTGTGAAAACAACTGCTACAGGTAATTGGACTTTATTTATTTATTTTATTTATTATAGATTTTTGGCATTTTTTCATAAATTCAAATCTATAAATCCAAATATTTATTACATGTATGAAGAAAAGGTTCAGCACCCAAGGCTCTATCGCTATTGTCTCAATAGTGTTCAGTGTCTTTGGGCGGATTGGCATCAACGGCCATTAGGATTGTTTGTGATTTGGTCTTAGTGATTTAGGAGTCCTCTTGACTACTCCTAACCTTTTACAGATTTGGGAGCTAGTTTTAGCACTAAAATGTTTTGTGAAATACTCTTAAGAGCAAAAATTAGGACTGAGACGCCGATTATAGAGTTTCTCATAAATCGGCATGTCAGGAGCTACTTTTAGCCGTAAGATGTTTTGTGAATATGGCCCCTGATTCTGTACAGACACATTTATGTGGCCAATCGTAAATGAAATTGTTTGAACAAATCAGTAAAAAAACACATAAAATGACCAGGTGTTAACAGGCCCAAAGATTATGTGAAAAAGTTCTCACTAGACTACCATTTTCTAAAAGGATGCAATGCTCTTTTTATTACCTTCTCCGTCTAACACCATCTTGATTGTCCATTGATAACTGGTCCTTCTCAGGGCTCACCTGAAAGCAAGGTAAAGAAAGAAAAATAAACATTCTACTACAGACAAAGGATTCAGAGATGATCCAAATGAAGCAGTACAGAAACTTAACACTGATTAAACACTGACTGATCACTGTCAACTGAAAACATACAATGAAAACTATTTTACATTACAGGGTTTTCCACAATAAATGCGAAGAAAAAGTTTGGAATTTAACATATCCTATTCATTCACAAATGAAATAATTAATTCTGTCAGGACAGATGACAAAAGAAAGAGCTTAGAACAATTTTATATTTAAATATCTGTACATTTAAAAGTAAAAAGTCACTGAGTGGCCAGTTTGAACAAATGAACAAAATAATACATTACATTGCAAAAGTGGGAGGTCTATTATTTTTTTACATTTACACTCCAATACTTAATAAAAAGATCATTTGACACACAGCATCAAGATTATTTTGTTCCACCCATTGCTATGGTTATCAGCATCAATTGGATTTAATTGCACATATAAATACATTTGTCAATCCAGAAACTATGCAATGTGTAGTTAGCAGCATAAACAAATGTGTTATATAGGCCTACAGAAATCAAAGATCGCTGCCATATTAGCCACTGAAGCTATCGATTACAACACGAGAAACACAAAGCTGTACTTCTGCAGAAACGTCCGTTATAATAAATGAAGTTGTGTGTGTGTGTCTGTCTACGTTGTGCATCTTTTATTGGCATTGTGTCAATACTTTGTTGGTTATAATGAAAGGATTCAACATGCAGCACTCGCGCTAAGCAAAAACTCAGACTAACAAACGCATCCGATTGGCTATTGTGTTCACATGCTCAACACAAATGTCTTCAGGTATGATGGTACATTTTAAACCACTCCGTTTTAATAGTGATCAAACTAATGCGTTATAGTAGTGACCTACACATTTAAAACAGTGACAAGTTAACATTAAAATCATGCATATAGTTAAAACTCTATAAATATACTGCCATAACCAATCAGGGATTCATGATATATCAGCCACCATATCTTACTGGCCGATAAATGCTCATTTTAATGTTATCATTCTCAGTCCGAACTAGGCCGATATTTTAACACTGATAAATAATGGATTATATGATGTGCGTTGTTCTCCATGATAGTATTGAACTGCTTGAAGGAAGATACAGTTACGGTGAATCACAAATCTGTGAAATCAGAGCGTTGTTACACGAAGAGCACATCTGCGGAGTTACACCTTTATGACTAGCACAGTCAGTTTGCTTGTGCATTCGCAGCCTTTTGTGGAATTATAAGTTGAATTTTTTTATTTTGTGTATATATCTGATTAAACTCATATAGGATGCATTTGGTTGAGTTAATGAACGCGGCAGGAAAGCGCTTCATTGTAGGCCTACCGGTGATCATCTCTTCAGCATGCGCACTCAAACAGCAATGGATAACATTAATAACTATAGCTGGGACTGTCATATATACATAACATTATAATGAGAACACGACTGTAATAAAACGCTGTGAATTATTTTGGATTAGTTGCCGTTTTTTAGTGTGTTGTTGTGGGAGCGTATCCAGAACACTTTGTGACTTAATTCATGTACATCTGTGCATGAGTTTGTGCAGATATAAGTTGTAATTTTTTTGTATAAATATCTACTTTATCATATATAAGTTGCATCCCGTTGAGCGAAAACCATCTAACAAAGCGCTTTGGTTTATGGGTGTTCATTCAGCTCTTCAGGTTCATGCTAAAACAGTGTTATTTGAAACAGTAATGCTAAAGATGTTTAATAAAGATGTTTATATACACTTTTTTTTTTCAAAAACATTACAACTTGTATTGTTCTTATTTTCATCAACAATATGGTTTGAGTAAATCATTTCCCAACAGGCTTTCATTTTATTCATCCATAGCACATGTATTGTGTTTCTTTTTATGTAGCCTAAGTAATGTTGACCAATAACTTGTTTGCATTTTTATTTAATTTTATTTATTATTAGTAGTAGTAGTAGTGAGGCAATATATATATTTTTTGCAACTTTACAATAAGGTCTCATTTGTTATTGTATTAACTAACGTGAATCAACTGAGCAAAACCCTTGTAAATGTGAGTTAATAATGCACTGTGAACTAACATGAACACGCATATTTTAGGTTAACAGATAAAACACTGGATCCTAAAATGTCTTGGGAAATGTTGAGATTAACCTTAGCTAAGATTAATAAAACTTCGACAGGATTTGTCCATTCATTGTTAGCTCATGTTAACTAATACTAACAATAAACTTTACTGTAAAGTGTTGACACTTTTTTTAAATAAAAGAAAATTGGCCATATGAATGTACACCACCGTTCAAAAGTTTGGGGTCAGTATGATTTTTTTAATGTTTTAAAAGAAGTATCTTCTGCTCACCTAGCCTGCATTTATTTGATTAAAAATACAAACAAAACAGCAATATTATGAAATATTATTCCAAATTAAAACAGTTGTTTTCTATGTCAATATACAGTAAAGTGTAATTTATTTCTGTGATCAAAGCTGAATTTTCAGCATCGTTACTCCAGTCTTCAGTGTCACATGATCCTTCAGAAATCATTCTAATATGATGATTTGCTGCTCAAGAAACATTTATGATTATTATTAATGTTGAAAACAGTTATTTACATTTTTATGATGCTGTGGTGAATAGAAAGTCCAAAAGAACAGCATTTGTCTGAAATCTACATCTTTTGTAACATTAAACACTACCGTTCAAAAGTTTGGGGTCAGTAAGAATTTTAATTTTATTTTTGGGGGATAGAAATAAAATTAATCAATACTTTTATTCATCAAGGATAAGTTAAACTGATCAAAAGTGGCAGTAAAGACAATTATAATGTTAGAAAATATTCTATTTTAAATAAATGCTGTTCTTTTGAACTTTCTATTCATCGAAGAATTTTGAAAAAAAAATTGTACACAACCGTTTTCAACATTGATAATAATAATAAATGTTTCTTGAGCATCGCATCATCATATTAGATTGATTTCTGAAGGATCATGTGACATTGAAGACTGGAGTAATGATGCTGAAAATGCAGCTTTGATCACAGGAATAAATTACACTTTACTGTATACTGACAAAGAAAACAGCCGTTTTAAATTGGAATAATATTTCACAATATTACTGTTTTTGTTTGTATTTTTAATCAAATAAATGCAGACTTGGTGAGCAGAAGATACTTCTTTTAAAACATTAAAAATTCTTACTGACCCCAAACTTTTGAATGGTAGTGTCAAAATAATTGTAAAAGTAAAGGAATCTTATACTGGATCAAACTAGACTGCTGTACTGTATATGTTTGATTTATGCTGAAGTGTTTGGGACACGGTCTATTGTTTTTGTAATCAGGCTCTCAAAGTATATTAGAATTTGGATTTAGATTTATCTGCCAATGTATCATTTATCACCTTTCAAATATAAAAAATTATTGGTTATCAAAATTGGCCCAAATTTTCCTGTCAGCACATGCCTAATTTGATTTCCAAAAAGAAAAACAATACCTTCTGTACATCTCTGACTTCTGACTGGGACAGAGTGTTCATTTTGAGAGCAGAGGGTCCAACCTCACTGAGAGTCTGCAAACATCAAATTAGACATAAACACTGGTCTGAATATGTTAACAGCCTAGATCTCACAAGAGTCTCTGCTACATTTGCTCATTCTCTTACAGCACAACTCTCACTTACCTGGTGTAGGCCCACAGTAAGAGCAGCACAATCGTCACTGATGACAGCGGGGTCTCACGGCTTATCTGAAAATAAGAAATAAAGCTTTATATACAATCACTTCAACTAAGAGTTGCAAACCTTCAGTATATATGAAATATATCAAAGGGGTAATGTACAGTTAGACAGTAATTAATGCAAATTAAACATGGACAGGATGATCAGTGTCAACCATTCACAGCTTCCGATCAATAAATATGTGCACATGAAATATTGATTTAAGATCATATACAAGATCACATAATAGATCCATTTCAAATCAATATTTCAATATTTAAAAACCCATGGTAATGTTCATGGCTTTATATATGCATTACATTATGTGTGTGTGTTCATCACAGTATGTCAGGTTGTGTGTAGCTTTACACCTGTTTTATGAGGACACGTGTTTTATGAGGACATCATGAGAACATGTTCTTCATGTTTGACTTGACTGAAGAATCTCAGTGTGTTGTTAGATTGACAGAAGCCTGGTCTATGAGGACACTAGTTTTAACGGGACACTGATAACTAGATACATTTGGATGGCGCCCTGAGTTCAGGGTTAGGGTTAGGGTTAGGGTTAGGGTTAGGTTAGGGGGTATGTATGAGAGTGATAGTGGTGAAACGAGGTGTGCTAGTTGTACAGTAAGTGATCATGACTCACTTTTCACACACACAATCATAATTCAGTGACTGATAACTGTGGCAAACAATCTGCTTCTTAGAAACACTGAAATCTGTTCTATTCTTTAAAAGGTGCTAAAGAGGATCTTTTCGTCGACTGAGAAACCAAAGACTGTTACTGAGTTTTTGAAATGAGCGCATGCGTAAGAACAGCCCCCCCCTCCTTCACAGCTCATTTCGAGGGAACGCCTCCCAAAACTCCTGCACAAGTATTAGATCACGAGTGTTTACCACCGGCATTCGCTGTGTCGTGTTAGTGGATTCATTATGTCGGACTCACCGCAGGTAACTCATAATCTGCAGCTGTTACTCCTGTCTCCTGACAAAAACATTGCATGCGGCGCCTGTGGAGTTTGGAAAGTTACTGGAGCGCAGCCGCGCTCGTCTCTCACAAGGAACGTCACGGCAGTGATTGACAAGCCAGAGGGCCAACCGTTTACGTGATTGGCTGATGTTTTTAAGGCCCTACCTCGTGCACAGATTATGTATATTAATATTATTACTTTCAGTGCACCTAATAAATAGTCTTTTATCAGTTAGTAAACACAGTTTCAAGTAATATTGCAAAAATGTATAAAACAAAACATCCTCTTTACCACCTTTAAGGACTAACTCAATTATTACTTTACTTTTATTTGATACCTTTATTGTTGCTGTATCTTATTCTTCTGAATCTGATTCTTCTCAGTTACCATCTGAAAATAAGAAAGAAAAGCAAATAAAAATCAAATCAAAATAAAAAAAAAAAAACAATTATTCATTGCAGTATTACTCATTGAAAGTCAATTTCAACTGAGGGTGCTTCTTTTTACCTACTTCTAAAATGATTATATCTAATCTAACAAACACAATAATGAGTTTTCAATATTGACATTTGCTACAGTGAGCTGTGAATTATGGGTTATCAGTATCAATCCCAATCTTCCATATGGGTGCACCCCAGAGTCCCGGTAAAACGAGTGTCCTCATAGACCAGGCTTGTGTCAATCTAACAACACACAGAGATTCTTCAGTCAAGTCAAACATGAAGAACATGTTCGCATGATGTCCTCATAAAACACGTGTCCTCATAAAACAGGTGTAAAGCTACACACCACCTCACATACTGCCATGAACATGCATGTAATGTGATGCATATTAGGGCTGGGCGATATATCGCATGTGATTGTCACGCGCATTTCGTCAGTAAAGCCGGTTCCCTGATTGCCGCTAAATCGCCATCACCTGCTTTCAAATTTAATAGACAGAGCCGTAGATCACTGACAAGCTACGCAATATCGCGTTCATATCGCAGATGAATCGCCTTCGATAATGAACGCGATATTGCGTGGCTTTTCAGTGATCTACGGCTCTGTCTATTAAATGGCGCTCCATTTGAAAGCAGGTGATGGTGATTGCGGTAATCAGGGAACCGGCACCTGAAGAAATGCGCGTGACAAAAAGCATGCGATATATCGTGCAGCCCTAATGCATATATAAAGCCATGTAGGGCTGCACAATATATAGTTTTGTCACTGATACCTATCTGTGGGTGTGACATTGCAGTACAAATGAAGTCAAGTAGGCTATAGGGATCATAGTTGATCTGCGATCCATACGGACTACGGCTGCACGATGTATGGTTTTAGCATTGTATCCCGATGTGTGCATCCACAAAAGTCACATCACAGGATGTGCAATGTCAAGTGTAGGGATCGTAGTTGATCCGAACGGTCCAGCTGCCCCCGGTTAAGAGCGCATGTGACTTTTACAAATGTCATTTGCTTGTGTTTTTAAGTCCTGTCAATTTAAACATCAAACGCACTATGACTGGAACTCGCGCTGTTTTCTGACAGACAGATAGCACGTGAACACAGAGTTCAGTTCTCTTTCTCTTATCTTTGAGCTTGAACAAACACTCTCAGCGAAAACAGTTGGTTCTGTGTTGTAAACAATTAAGAAAACGGATGCATATAATATTGGACCCATACATGCTTTCCTCAATGTGTGTACCTCAATACAGTTAGATTAACCTGAAAAACATAAAGCACTGCTTATTTTAATTTGTATCTTATTTTTATTGTGTTTATCTAAGCTTTTAATTCGTTTATTATTCTCTAAGCAGATGCACTACCCTACAAAATGATCCCAATCATCCTAGAATGATTAATTATTTTCAAATAGTGCTATTCAATTCATCTGGTGGAATTGTTTTCATATCGCAATATATAAATTGCAGAAAAACTAAATATTGCAATGTCAGTTTTTCTGCAATATTGTGTAGCCCTATTTCCCTGAGTAACATTTAACCTTTAATAATAAAGCAAGTAAAATCATGACTGTAAATAACATATAATATACCTGACACAGGTGAAATCACTGATGAATCTTTGTGAATACTGTATGTCTTCCTCCTGAGATTGGGCTTTCTCCATCACTGTTTCACTTCAGCATGATCTGATGTGTCTTCTGTCATCTTCTGTTTTTAGTATAAACGTCAAAAGATAAATTATAGTAAACAGCAAGTTATTTTCATACTTTATTGTATGATATTTAAGAATTATGTATAATTGAGGATCAATATTCCTTCATAAATTTTCACAATTGATAAATTATAGACAATAATACTGACAGCATTAATTTGACTGAATAAGACTGACAGTTCTGATACATCTTATCATAGCCAGTAAATCTTTGTTTCTTAATGTCTTTAAATCAAGCAGAACTGTAGTAATATTTACAGTAGGCTGGTATGTGAGGATACTGTACTGGGTGAAATGCCGTCCCCTTCAGACTGTAGTCATGACAACGCCTTATTATGATGGCTTGGCTAGGTTATTGCATGCGATCAGAAAATGATGCAGTTACAATTATAGTTTAATCGAAAACCAGCTTTAAATGACAAGCATCGCTGATTCCCTCTGACAGTCTTTAAACACAATCACAATCTCGCTAGCGCCGTTAGCATCGCGAGCTAGCTGTTTTATAACTGTAAAACGAGCTGCAAAGAGCTTACAAAACATGAACAAACAAGCCAAACGGACCCACAAGCATTTAAAAAGCAGAACAACTTACCTTTAAAATAATAGTAGCCTCCATCAGGTGCTCAGATGTCTTCTCAGGTGCAGCTTCTATCCGGCCCAAACAGGAAATGAACGAAGACTCTTATTATAAACCATACTTAATATAATATACGCGGGATTAAAATAATAATAATAAATATATGTGATGTGAGCGCACGAGTTAATGTGTGGTTGTGTTTACATGAATAGCATATGCTAACGAGCTAAATAAACTGTATAAATACTGAGTAAACAGCATTCAAGTTATTTTTATACTTTATTACATGACATTTAAGGGATATTTTTAATCGAGGATCACTATTTATTCATATATTTAATTCACAAATAAAAAATTATAGGCAATAACACTTAAATAATTAGTATTTTGCATTAACTCGCTTGTTATACAGACCTATGCTGAAGCTGAAGCTGAATGAAGCTCCGCCCACCGGCGCCATCTTGTCTCGCTGTTGTTCATTGCGTATGCAACCAATAGGAGCTGCAGAATTAGGCTCCGCCCGTCGGCGCCATCTTGTTTTCGTGATTTCCCGCCTACCAGTACCGATCTGACCAGTCACAGGCCTCAATACTTACACTTGTGTGAAAAATGCAAATTTTCGATGACGCCGGTACAGTACCAGGACCCGGCTGCAGGGGCGCACTCTCGTACACAGAGGATACACAGTGTATGGTATAAAATCAGGTTTTTGTGGTATATAAGGACATGCCGCGAAAATTGGAGAGGGTGCTTCTGGGACATAGAGAAAGGCATCTACATTGCCGGAATTACAAGGACATGGCCTGTGTCCTCATAAACCCAAATGTCCCCGTAATGCCGGTGCGTATTCAGGTCAAAAGTCCTCGTAAACCACAAAAACCAACACACACACACACACACACACACACACACACACACACACACACACACACACTAAGGCTCTAAAAAAATGACACGGCCTAATTTGACATTGTCATCTTGGTAACACTGTACAATAAGGGTCATAAGTTAACATTAGTTAACATGAACTAATAGTGAACTGCACTTAACAGCATTTATTATTCTTTGTTAATGTTAATTTCACAATTTGCTAATACATTATTAAAATTAAAATTAATGCACTGTGAACTAACATTAACAAAAAATGAACAACTGTATTTTCATTTACTAATGTTAATAAAGATTAGTAAATACAGTAACATATGTACTGCTCATGGTTAGTTCATGTTAGTTAATACATTAACTAATGTTTAACTAATGAACCTTATTGTGTTAACATAAATATTTTTTACCTAAACTATATAGTATCTTGACATGATATCTGTATATTGCTGGCATATTCTAGATTACATAAAGGAAACAATGAAGGGCCACTTTATGTCTGTTCAATCTGATGAAAAAAGTGCTGCTCCCTTATGCAAATGACAGCTCAGAACCTTATTGCGCAAACAAATCTATTCATAGTCATGCAAACAAGTGCATCATAAAATAAAAAATGACAAAAAAAAGCAGACAAATGTCAAATATGGTTGCCAGTAGCAATCAAAGATTACAATATGAAATATCTGTAAAACAGAACAGCACACTTAGTAATATATATTCAAAAAATATATTCACTGTTGAATGAATGAAACAAAAGAGGTATACAGTTCAACAACAGAAACAGCAAAATTACCAGAAATATCAGACAGCTTTATATTGGAGCAATAATGTAAAACAAAAACAAACAAACAAACAAACAAAAAACTGATATTATTTTTCAAAAGAACTTGAATATAAACAAACAATTAAGGATATGATTTGACCACTTTATAAATAAGACTAATCTGGGTTTGGTAGGGTGACAGAGCTCTGATCAGGTTAACATTTTATGATAGCTTGTAAAAACACCAGACAAGTGCCTTCACCAGTAATTTACAGTACATTGTTGCTATGCAACTACATCACCCTTAATTCTAGCTCCTCATTTACAGCAAGTTCTCCACTAAAAGGCAACATTATATATATATATATATACAGCAGGTAGCCAGGTATTAAATGAAGATAAAAAGTGATGCTATTATATCTGTCAATGTGCACAGCACCTTCTGAGCCATGTGAGAGTTTCCACATGTTTAAGAGTCATTCAAATGTCCTTTAGGGGTTCATCTGGCCCAGAGGTATGCAAAAATGTGTGATTGTTCATTGCTTGCCTTCCTCCATGCATAACTGTTCTTATTTAGCCACTCCTGAAACAAAAAGACACAAAGAGACATGATCAGTCAATCTACACGTATAAAATGTATCTACACACATAGATAAGTAATCTATATGCATCAAAGTGTACTGTATAGAAAAGGCAATCATTACAACTCTGACAATATAGGAAAAAAATGTATCTGCTAACTATTAATGTCTTCTTTTATTTACTTAACAACTGATTAGTTCATGAGAAACAGATATATATACAGTATCTGTTTCTCCTGAACTAATCAGTTGTTAAGTTGTCTCCTGAACTAATCAGTTGTTAAGTAAATAAAAGAAGACACTAATAGTATATACAGTATATAGTATACAGTATACTATATATATATATATATATATATATATATATATATATATATATATATATATATATATATATATATATATATATATATACAGTATCTCACAGAAGTGAGTATACCCCTCACATTTTTGTAAATATTTTATTGTATCTTTTCATGTGACAACACTGAAGAAATGTCAGTTTGCTACAATGTAAAGTAGTGAGTGTACAGCTCGTATAACAGTGTAAATTTGCTGTCCCCTCAAAATAACTCAACACACAGCCACAAAAGTGAGTACACCCGTAAGTGAAAATGTCCACATTGGGCCCAATTAGCCATTTTCTCTCCCCGGTGTCATGTGACTCATTAGTGTTACAAGGTCTCAGGTGTGAATGGGGAGCAGGCATGTTAAATTTGGTGTTATTGCTCTCAATCTCTCATACTGGTCACTGGAAGTTCAACATGGCACCTCATGGCAAAGAACTCTCTGAGGATCTGAAAAAAGAATTGTTGCTCTACATAAAGATGGCATAGGGTATAAAAAGATTGCCAAGACCGTGAAACAGGGCAGTATTCCAACATTATAATGACCTCCAAGACGACCACTGCCTTGCTAAAAAAGTTGAGGGTAAAGGTGATGGACTTGCCAAGCCTGTCTCCAGACCTAAACCCTATTGAGCACCTGTGGGGCATCCTCAAATGGAAGGTGGATGAGTGCAAGGTCTCTAACATCCACCAGCTCTGTGATGTTGTCATGGAGGAGTGGAAGAGGACTCCAGTGGCATCCTGTGAAGATCTGGTGAACTCCATGCCCAAGAGGGTTAAGGCAGTGCTGGAAAATAATGTTTTTCAAGCGAAGCATGCAACATTGTTTTTTGTATGAGAAGACATGGCAGAAGGCAGTGACAGTGCTCAGGAGATTATTCAGAATTCTAAGAGGACCAAATCTGAGATATGGTCATATTTTGCTTTTTACAAAAGTCCTGATGAAAACTTAATCGTAGACGGTTACCCTGTCTGCGGAATATGCAAAAAGAAAGTTGCTGCAAAAGGGGGAAACACTTCAAATCATCTTCGTGACCACCACCCACTTGTATAAAACACAAAGTAAATTAACTTTTTACCTCAATATCAAAACTAAGATGGGTAAATAATTGGACACAAAATATTGTTTTGAGTAGAAATATTCTGTTATCTCACTTGCAGAGGTGTAAATAGCACTCAAAAATGTTACTCAAGTGAAAGTACAAGTACTGAGTAAAAATTTTACTCAATTACACTGATTCATTTGTGCTCCGATGCTTCCTGAAGCAGTGTTTTGAAATCGGCCATCACTAAATAAGTCGTTATTTTGTTCTCGTGGCTTTATAATATTAATATTGAACCACTGTACTCACATGAACTGATTTAAATATGTTTTTAGTACATTAATGGATCTTGAGAGAGGAAGTGACATTGCTTCCTATGAAGGCCTCACCGGGTCATCGGATTTCAACTAAAATATCTTAATTTGTGTTCTGAAGATGAACGAAGGTCTTACGGGTGTGGAACAGCATGAGGGTAAGTAATAAATCACAGAATTTTCATTTTTGGGTGAACTAACCCTTTAATCTCTAAAAACATGAAGTGAATGAACCACATACAAGGTTTTATCCTGCTTTAAAACTGTTTGTGTTTAATTGTATTTAATTATCAAACTATAAGACTACTACCTAATGCCAGTATGCAACATACTACTCAAAGTTGCAAAACCTCGGATTTAACTTAAGCAGAAGCTGATTTTCAAAATTGTGAGTTTTAAGCCTAGCTTTTTTGAGGCTAAAAAGCAATCCTGCAGTGCCTGAAACACTGGTGTCTGAAACACAGGCCAGATATCCATCCGACTCTTTGCTGGCTTCATGTGTTGTTGGTTTCAAAGAAGCAAAAAATCTTCATCATCAGATGAACTGTTGGCCACGGTTGCTCTTGTTGGCCACGGATACTCTTGATCCTGTGGCTGATTTTTTGGACTGTGTTCGCAGCTGAATCACATTCTTCCTCCATTTTCTTCCACTGATTGACTTTTATAATTTCTCTAATTTCCAGGTCAACAAAGAGTATAGAACCCAAGAGGCGACACTCTGATACTTTTTAGGCAACAGTCACTAGGTGGCGCTCTGGTAGTGCGGCCGCCATTATGGGGTGAAAATACTAACTGGACCATAGAATCCTTCACATCTTACAAACCCAAAATCAGTGAATTTCACTGCCAAATAAGAAGTCATCATTAAATTGTATGATCCTACAGTAATTGTTGTATTGTCTTATATATGTTTTATTTTACCAGTTGTGGAATCCAACCATTCATCCATCTGAAGTAACGTAGCTAGCCTACTTTACTGAATATTTCCATTTTATGCAACTTTACACATTTATTAATAGTAAATTAAAAATTAATACATTTAAGATCATCATATTTGCAGCGAACAGTATATTTCAGACCTTGTGGAGTAATAGTAATAATATCTATTTCTGAATTGAAATAGGCTATATTAGATGTTTTACAGTTTTTTTCGATTGCTAAACGACAGTGGGCACAACTGGAGTCACATGTGCAAAACTCTAACTACAGTCTGCACAGCAGCAGTTCATGTGGACCAAACTGTAGTTCGTTTTTCATTGCTTGAACACAGTTTTCAAAACTCTACACACTTATCCCATGACTTTAACCACAACCTGCACAACACTGTGGATTTACAGCACTTTGTTCAAATGCTAACACACTGCTGTCAAAACTGTGAACCACACATTGAAAACAGAATAGATTTCAGCCTTGTGCCTTTCAAACATTGCAATTTCAGCTGAAAGGCTAAGCAGGTGTCTTGTTTTAGACTTGTTAGTGAACACACACACATATATATATAATGTAACTCATTACTGTAATTCCGTAAATTACTACAGACTATTGAAGCAAACTGCTAATTTTCATTTACCTTAAAGAATTATGTTCTAAAAATTTAAATAAATCATGTGAAAGAATGTCACTCTTTTCTTTGAAGAAAATATTACTTTGTATGAAGTCACTGAAACTGTTCAAACTGTAAAGATGAAAAGTTTGTATTTTCTGTGTTGGTGTTTGATGCTAGTGTTTTTACTCTCAGTGTGTTCTGAGTGACAGTGTGTGTTATCTCAGTGAGGGTTGTGCATAGTGTTTGGCTGCACTGAGCCTGTTTTGAGCCATGTGTTAACTGTTTAGCTCAGGTGACTGTTGGTAGTGCAGACTGTAGTTAGAGTTTTGCACATGTAGCTCCAGTTGTGCTCACTGTCGTTTAGCAATCGAAAAAAAAACTGTAATGGATCACGCTACAAACATAATGATCTTATAATACATGATGCATTGCTGTGTCCGTTATCCCATAATTCACACTTTTCTAGAAAGCAAAGGTTTTGTGAAGAAAGTGGAAGACTTAAACACAAAGTGTGTAAAATAAACTGTAAAAAGGATTTGATGATCACTAGTGATAGTATTTTATTCTGTGTTGTAGGGCTGAACGATTATGGCCTAAAATCAAAACCTTGATTAATTGAACATTTTACCTCGATTACGATTAATGAACGATTATTTTTTATTTATTTTTTGCACTCATTGTTCAGGGTTTGTACTGTAAATATGAGGTAAATAAAGGTGGGATATTTTTTCCTATTGAAAGTGCGATCTGACACAGCTCACTTTCAGCAGTTATTTTATCTATGGTTTGTAACATTTATTACAGATTTCTGCTCGTTGTAAATCAGATAAAGATAAATCAGTACTGTAGGCTACCAGTACGAGTGATTGCGTGTATGAATTAATCATACGTCTCTCTTTTAATTGTGAAGCTGTGGGTTGTAAATAGTTCCTTCAAAAGTAGAAAAAACATATGCTATAATAACTTTTAAGTTTCTAAGCTACTTTTGTCATAAATCACTGGACAGCGCTGACAACTAGTTTCTGTGTTCCTCTCAGTGCGCGATCTTCACGCATTGCGCAGCTACTGTTTGTATGAGTGTTCGTGCCACAAAGCAGGTGCGAATGCGAGTGCGTTAGCTCGATATAATAATACACATCCGATTGTCTAATCGCTTGAATGTCCAAAGCATAAAACATACAACTGCCAAAGTTTAGTGAAGACGCAAGTCTCATACGCTGTACTATGTTTTTAAGTCGGAAGTATTAACAGTATTAAAAAAACAAAATAACCGACATGGGAAAATTACGTCAGTTAGAGGTTCTGAATTTCAGTTTCGATTACTTTTCAATTAATCATCCAGCCCTACTGTGTTGTCATCATTCAGGTTGAATTTCAGCTTTAATATATGTTTTTTTTGTTTGTTTAGTTTTTTTACAAAGCAGCTGATATCGCCATAGAAACTAGTGGGCTGCGAAGTCGCTTTCACACCAAAATGGCGGAAATGCTGGGTGCCGGTGTTGCAATGTAATGTTCAATTTAGAGTCGCTTCTTGTATATTCTTTGAGGTCAAGGTCACTTCCAAAGGACCAATGAACATGTCTGACCAATTTCATGGAATGTGAAAACGAATCTCATTGAATAAATAACATTTAAATTAAACTGGGCATCAGCGCGATGGAAATAGCAAGGGAAAATACAATGATCTCCAAAAAATAAGTACTTTTTGACTGTAAATAAAATTGTAAGGAGTAAAAAGTACTTTTTTTCTTAAAGAATGTAATCAAGAAAAAGTATTGATTTTTAATTGTACTCAAGTAAAGTAAAAATTCCCAAAAATAATACTTAAGTACAGTAATCAAGTAAAATTACTCAAGTACTTTACACCTCTACTCACTTGTAATTAACACAAAGCTTCCGTGAATAAAAGTTTGCAGCTAGTGACTTTGAATCAAGATTAACAAACTTAGTTCAAACAAGACTATTAGAGGCTCACTGAAGTGGCTTGGAAGTGGATTATTTTTCATATATTTTAGTTTTATTCTACACCTTTGTTTCCAATGTCATATGAACGGCTCATTTGACTTCCTGCTTCTATGAAGCCACTCCCTCCGAAATATGCAATGTGCTCAGATTGGTTAGCAGGTTGGTAGCTGGCCCAGTGTATCATGATTCGATGAAGCGTCCGGAAATGCCACGCCCCTTACCATCTGTTGCTTCAGTCAAAATGTAAATAATGGCGTCTATATTGCTGTATCAAATTGAGCTGAATCAGACCCAGATAAAAAGGAAAAAGCAGAACCTCTCCAATCGCGGCTTTTAAAGGACGTTTATGAATGGTATTTCATTTTGTATTTGTGTTAAAGTGTTTAAATATGCTATCACTGCTGTTTTTTAGCTTTCAATATACAGTTTTATCCTGATTAAAGTTTTACTGTAGCCGAATACATGACTGAGTAGTCGCATTTTTGTAAAGGTAGCATTTGATTTATAGCATGAACAAATGTTTGTCTATGAACATAGACGTTTGTTGGTGTTTGTTGCACTAGAATTTAGCTAACTGTCTAGCTGTTGCTCTTTGTATATTGTTACGGTACAGACGACACGGAGGCAGAAGTGAAAGCAAGTAAGGTTGTTTATTGAAATTCAGCAATGAGCAGGTGAGTAAATGGTGGATAGAGAGTTCAATGTGATGATAGGGAATTGATACTGTCCTTTGTTGCTTGTAGATGGAATTCGTGGTTGATGAGGTGGAGAATGGCAGACGAGGAACACTCACACACACAGAGGGAGGAACACAGGAGGAAGACTGGAGACACTGGAGAGGTAGGAGTCCTTGAGGTAAGTATACATGAGTCTGTATATCAAACGAGACCGGACAAACACTGTGTGTGTGAGTGTGGCAGATATAGTGCTGGTGATTGCGGGAATGATGACGTGCAGGTGGTGGTGATTAGAACTCTGGTGATTGAGTGCGTGGGTATTGCAGGGAGGTGGAGCCTGACGTGTCTGTGACAGTACCCCCCCTCCCATGTGTAATGTACCTTAGCCTTACGTCATTTATTAGCTCAATTTAATTGTTAAAGGGAATAAGAATTGAATCAACTGTAAATGATTCACTGTAAATGATTCAGAATTAATATTTAACACTTCATCAATTATTCGTCCAGCGAAAATTGAGGTTAGAGTATTTTACCAATTCTGGATAAAATATTATTCTGTGGTCAACAGTAACAATATTTTATTATGATTATTGTTATTATAATTATTATATTATTATAAGCAAGAGGTAACTTGATCTTAAGTTTAAGGCAGTAATTTGACACACAATACAAAAAACTCGTATATGTGAAAATCAAAACAAGATTTATTGACTACTTCTAATGATTACAGGAAACTAAGGCTAAACACACACACACACACACACACATACATACATGCACACACATTCGCGGAGTTGATGAGTTATGAAAAGTCCCAAGTTCAGTGCTAACTTAAATTATAACCTGAGGAAAAATCACAAAAGCAGAGCTTTGGCTTGATTCTTTAGGTTTAAAGGAGTTTCACCAGTTTCCAGCAAGAGAGAGAGAAGTTCGCTTGTACCTGCGTTTGCTCTGACAGCTGAGGTAATCGGGTTGTTCCGTGACTCGTGTACAGCGGAGTCCCGCGTTCTGGATTGGCTGTCTTTCAGGTGACGTCTTCTCGGGAAAGCCCTGTGGGTTGCGCGGAAGCTTTGAAGGATGCTGCTGGCTGGTGAAGCTGTTCTGATCTGAGCGTCTGGCCTGAGCGGCTCTCTTCTTGGGAGACTTTGGTCAGATATTTCACCGAGGGTTGTGGAGTCTGAATGTGACGGCTGTTGATCAGCGGCGTGGCTCGTAGTTGAAATCGGTGGCTGTTAGATGGAAAATCAGCCCCGATAAAGGATCTTCTCAACTTCTTCTGTTCAGCATGACCCAAGCAACTTTTCAGCCGTGGTCAAAGTATTTCTGACTGACTTCTGACTTCCAGCTTCTGACTCTGACTTTACTTCATATTTCTCAACTGCTGTTAGCTTGTTCGGACAGCATAGTTTTAAAGGAGCAATTCTGGCTCCATCCTTCGGATGCGATCCTCCAATGAGACGTTGCTACAGATGCAGGCCAGTGTCAAGGTCACAATATATCCTACAATAGTAGAGATGCAAAGTGCTGTGTCAGCAGCAGACCAAGACCGAATGAACGACACGCCAGCGGGCGGAAGGCGAGCTATAGCTTCTAAGGCTGTGTCGACAGGAGTCAGATCAATAAGTTGCGTTCCTTCCTCCCTGATCCTCTCTTCCGATTCTGGATCGAGGACGAAGGAATGCTGTTTGAAGTACGGTGAGATTTCGAGTTCAGCCTAGTGCTCATCGCCGTGATACACTGCAAGATCGTCGATGTGGAGGATCGAGCCCTTAGGGACATTGATCCAGAGAGTTTGGTTAGGCAGGATAATGCGTGTGGCAGCTAGTGTCGGGTCTAATTGATTCTAGGCCGCAGAAGCCCTCGGTATTATCAAATACGAATGGTTTACTCGGGCAAAGGTAATGAATGTCTTTAATGAGTGTACACATTTTTAGGTTTGGGGCCAGGTACAACTGTTTGTTGTTGTCGTGGTACGCCACGACCTCAGGAGTGTGTACTTTGACATAGGTGTTCCCTTGCCAAAATCAAACATTCACAACGTCTTTGAGCCGGTAAACATTATTCAAATCGATAATGGGCAACTGAGGAGGAAGACTAATGATAGTGAAGGAGGAAAAAGGGAAAGCAGAGAGAGAAAAGAAAACACAAAGAGGCACAAGGACACTGAGTTTACTAGAGCAAAGTGAGTGTCACATGTGTGAAGCAACTCCTTTCTACTAGAGGTTGTTCCTAGCAGTGCTGTGGAGGAGCATGTGTAAGTGTTGTGTAAAACAAAACCAGAAAAATAAAAGAACTTTCCCTAAAATGACAAAGTCATTAGTTTGGTGTAGAGTAGGGGATTGTCGGTCTGTGTCAGTGGGTTTGAACCTACCCCTTTTCCTGTCGGTTGGAACCTTGGTGCCTCTTTATCTGGTTTCGATGGACCCATCGGAGGACGGGCTCATTGCGGCCTTGTCTGATTTTGATTCGGTAGGCGACAGGTGAGAGCTTGTCCACGATTTCATGTGGTCCTGTCCAGTGAGGTAGGAATTTCTTTGACAGGCGATGGGGAGCTTTCTGCCTTGGCTGGGCAAAGCTGTAGTACCACACTTCGTCTCCGACATTGAGTTCTTGATAAGAAGCCTTTTTGTCGTAGTAGGCTTTACGACCTTCCGCGCTTCTTTGGAGGTTTTGTTGTGCGAAGGCGAAAGTCGCTCTCAGGTGCTGATGCAACTCTTCCAGATACTGGTGAGTGGTGTAGGCGGTGACAAGGTTCATGTCACCAGGTTGGTACAGCAGGTGTAGTGGTAGTGTCATTTGTCGCCCTGTCATCATTTCGAATGGGGCTACTCCGGTAGACCGGTGAGGAGTGGCCCTGATGGCCATCAGTACCAGAGGGAGCTTGATATCCCAATCCTTTTGGTTGGCGGACACATACTTCTTCAACATGCTTGCCACTGTCTTGTTGGCCCGTTCGACCTGCCCTGAGGAAATTGGATGATGGCTTATGTGAAGCTTGGCCTGTATGCCCAGGAGTTTCCATACATCCTGCATAACCTCAGCGGTGAAGTGGGTTCCTCGGTCAGAGTTGACTCTTAGAGGCAGTCCAAATCTTGAGAAGATGTGGTTCATTAACAGGCAGGCTGTTGTTTCTGCTGTATCGTTGGGAGCCCGGAGGCACTCTACCCACTTTGTGAATTCGCAAACCACGGTGAGGAAGTATTTGTTACCCCGTGTTGACCGTGGCAGGGGTCCTACCCAATCTATTTGGAGGTCTGACCATGGGAAGGTCATTCCTTTCCGTTGTAGTGGTGCTCTGTGGTTTGGGTTTGCCGGTTGGAACTGGCAACACACCAGGCATCCTTTTACGTATTCCGTCACATCTTGCTTCATGCCAGGCCAATATGCTACTTGTTTGAGCGTTTCATAGGTGGCCTTGGCACCATGGTGTCTAGCGCATGGTGCATCGTGGGCGTGTGTCAGCATCATCCCCCTTTGGCTCTGAGGAACTACAAGCTTTGGCACAGTTAGGGGCTCAGGGACATATGTGAGAACGCCGTCCGTGAGATGCAGCATGTGCTTGATAGAGTGTAGGTGGCGGAGATCAGAGGACTTGTATAGGTCGGAGGTGGAAATGGGATGAGTTATCGGGTCGGAAATGTGAGCGGCAATGGTTTGCAGCATGGGATCCGATGCTTGGAGGGTGAGGAGATCATCAGCAGCGAACTGAGGTGAGAGGTCAACATGGGAGGAGGCGGGGGTTTGCGCGCCAATGGCGTGCTGGCGGCGGGTTATGGCTGCAACTGAAGGGTTGGGTGGGAGGGATGGGAAGTTCCAAGGCTCTCCATGTGATGCAGGCAAGGGCATCGGTTTGGTCATTGAGATCTTTGTCTTGCCCTGGTTGGCGTGAATGACCGCGGACCTTTTTCCAGTAGATGATCATGTCATGTGTGGTGACAATGGTATCGCATGCTTGGAAAAGTTCCTGATGTTTGACAGGCTTGTTGTTAGCTATCTTGAATCCATTCTGTTTCCATCCAGCTAGATGGCATGTGAAACTTAGACGGGCATAGTTCGAGTCAGTACATATTAGGAGTTCTTTGATGTTATGGGAGGCGGCCAGTTGTAGGGTGATGAGGATGGCTGCTATTTCTGCATATTGTGATGAGTGAGGGCCTAACTTGAACTGTTGTGGTGGGCAAGGGTCATTGTTGAGCCAGACCACGACTGCTCCTGCTTTCAAGTTGCCCTGTTGATTGTAGGAACAACCATCGACATATGCTGTTGGCATGCCTTCACACACATTCTCCTCGAAGTACCTATAGTTTGTCAGTTGCGGTGGTGCCGGTTCTTTGGCTTCTGCTGAGGTATTCAGCGTGTCTGTTGAACAGCTCTGACAGGCTGCTAGCCCGTCTCCCAGTGAGGATTTGTGGTTTTGGGCATATCTTGCCTCGACGTCTCGTCCTTGGAGCGTCATTAACCATGTAGCTATGCGGGCGTTGGTTACCACGCCATCCCTGATTCGTTGGCTGTTGAGGAAGGTCACTGGTTGGTGACACGTTTCAATGATAACCTTCTGAGCTCCAATGTAGTTGGAGAAACGCTGAATGGCCCATACAGTGCAAAGCAAGGCTTTTTCGCAGTCTGAGTATTTGCATTCTGGGGGAAGCAAGGTTTTGCTGGCATAAGCGACCACCTGTTTGTCTTTGTCGTGGAGCTGGTACAGACCTGCACTGAGGCAATGATTGGAGAATCCAGCTTCCAGATAGAACTCTTTTCCTGGGTTGGGGTAGGCCAGGCATGGGGCGGAGCACAGGCGTTGTTTGAGCTCGCTCATGGCTGTGTCCTGGGCTTCCGACCAAACAAAGGGTTTGTCCTTCTTCAGGAGGGAAGTCAGTGGTCGTGCGATGTCAGCATAGTTCTCGATGAACTGTCGTGAGTAGTTGCACACTCCCAGAAAGCTTCGTAGCTCAGAGATGTTAGTGGGCGTCTTTATGTTTTGTATCGCTTGTGTACGGCTGGACTGCGGTTCAATGCCGCCTCGTCCGACGAGCAAGCCAACATAATTTACCTTGGTTTTACACCATTGTCCTTTGTGGAGGGCAATTTTTGCTCCTGCTGTTGACAGCTGGTTCAGGACATGGTCGATTTCTTTGAGGTGGTCTGCCACATTGTTGCTTTTCATAAGGATATCATCAACATAGATGAGGTTGCCTCTGGCTCTGGCGTCGGGGCAAGCTTTGTTCAGAAAGATGTTGAATTCAGCTGGGGAGTTGGCATAGCCGAAGGGGCACCTTGTGAAGGTGAATTGTTGATTGCCAAAGGTGAATGCCAATTTGTGTTGGTCATCAGGGTGGACAGGGATTGTCCAAAATCCTGAGGCGACGTCCAGTGTGGATAGGATCGTGGAGCCTTTGATTTTGGGAATCTCTTGGTCCAATTGAGTCATAGGCCATCGCGATAAGGGAACTTGCTGGTTTAATTTGCGATAGTCAATGGTGGGCCGCCATTTGCCATTGGGCTTTAGGACTGGCCATATCGGGGCGGAGTAGGTGCTGTTGCAGGGTCGGATGACCCCCTTTTGCAGCATGGAGTCAATGATATCTTGCACTGATTCGTATGATGCTATTGGAATCTTGTACTGCCGCACAAATGTCGGTGGTGCATTTGGGTGAGTTGGGATGCGCACCATGTGGATATCAGTCAGGCCACAGTCCAGGGAATCCTTTGCGAAGGAGTCCTTGTATTTGCACAGAACTTCTTTAAGTCCTTGGCGATCCATTTCACTGTGGAGGGCATCCGCCTCGCTCAGGATTTGTTGGGCTTGTGCATTGAACCCGGCGTAGGGTTCCTCTGAGTCCTTTGAGGGACTGTGGGCCTTGACGATCTGTTCTACAGGTGACTCTGTTGTAGTCTGTGTTGACACAGGTGAGGTGAGTGTCATCTGCAAGTTCTGATCGGCAGACGCTTTCTTTAGGCACCGGCAGAATAGAAGTGATGGCGATGATCTCATGGGGCTTTGTAAAAGTTAAATTGTTGTGACATTCATCTGAAATTAGTTCGGCTGGTATGAGGCCGATGACAGGAACTGTCAGTTCAAAGTCATGGAACGCCTGGTTGATGAGCCATCCCAGGTGACTGGCTTTTGGCACATTGATGTCTTTGGCCGTACAGTTGTTGAACAACACAGACACAGCACGAGATGACACTTCTATGAGAGGTGTGGCTTCCAAGGTCAGTCCTAATTTTAGGCAGGTCCTGGAAGGTTGGAAGAAGCCTAGATTACTGTTAAGGGTCTGGCCAGGTCGCATGTTGAGGCGGACACTGACACTCTTGCTGTAAGCGGGGATTGTGGCTTCTTGCTCGTTGATCATGGAGCATGCATCTGGTATTGTTTGACCAGATCGAAGATTCTTGAGGTTGACTGAAGATGTCAATTGGTGTGACAAGGGAGCCCATATGACGTCATTCACGATGTCAACGCAGGCGTTGAGACGGACCATGATGTCTGCTCCTATGTAAATGTCATGAGGCAGGTTGGGGACAACCAGGAGGTAGTGAGTCAAGAGTCTGTTGTTCCATCGTATGTCTACAACACAGACGATCTTGGAGGTAGCCATGGTTGTTGACCAAGGATTGAGAGGGAAGCGGCTATGCTTTGAGATGTGTGGTATGCTCTTATTTGTCTGCTTCAATGTTCTGAAGAGTTTCAGGCTGATAGCTGAGTTTTCAGCCCACAGGGCTAATGCTGCATCAGGCACTGATATGTCTTGGACATTTATGGCAGTCATGATTCTGAGGGAACCTGAGTCTGAGTCAGATGCTTGCAATGAGCAGAGAAATGGGTCTTGGTTCCTGTTGCTTGGAGTGGAACTTGCTCTTGGTTTTGAACTTGTATCGTCAGTCAGTAGATGGGGGGTGGTGTCTGTGACTTGACACTGCGATTCGTTGGAGTTTACTGACTGGAGAGGCAGAGGCTCATGGACTTGCGTCCATATCTTCAGGCGCTTGAAGTCTATTAAGGGTTCAAAGCGGTTAAGTAGGTCTTTCCCGATGAGGAGAGGATATGTGTTGAGTGGTGAGACGTATACTGGGTGAACAAGGTTCATTGGTCCCACAGTTAGGTGAATTGGGGCCACATGTTTTAGTTGTAGGCCTGTGTGGGAATATGCTTGGAGGTTTAGCTCACACCTTTGAAGTTTAAAGGTTCCATTAGACCTCTTTGTTCTGCTTTGGACTTCTTCAAGGAGTTCTGTTGACATCAGGGTGATGTCAGCTCCAGTGTCGAGGAGGGCTTCAACCTTGATGTGTTGTTCGATGATAACGGAGAGGTGAAACTTTCTCGCTATACCTTTCTCAATGAGATCACCCAGGAGTTGTGGGACTGGAGTTTGGGATGAGAGAGGTAGGATGTCAGCATTTATTTCGTTTTCTTCGGAGGAGTGGCAGACGACCAAGACAGCACTTTCAGGAACTGGAGTGGTTTCCACAGCAGGCGTTTGTTGGATGCTGCTGTGATCTGACCCATCAGGTGTTGGATCAGTTTCTGACTGTTTTGTGGGATGTTCAGGTGGGACTTCTTGTCCGTTTGGAGTTATGGTGCTTGTGGTTCTCTGGGAGAGAGATGAGGTGCTGTTCTCTGGGGTGTGTTGAGTCAGGTGGTCGCTGCCATCTCGTCCGGCCGCTAGTCAGGATGAATCTGGTTTCTTTTTCTCTTCCCACTTCCGGTCGTCCTCCTTTCGTTGGAAGAACTCTTTCATCATCATTTTCATCAGCTCTTGAGAGTCGAAACAAGGTGAAGTCTTTTGTTCTGGTATGGATTTATTTTGAGCTCGGTCAGCTTGGAATCTTTGTGAGTTTTTTCGTCGATTCCTTGGGCTGGTTGCTCTAGGGTGTGTTTGTCGTTTTCCCTTGGATTCCCATGAGCTTTTTCCTCTGGGGTTTCCAAATGAGCTTGGCTGATTCCAAGTTTTCTCCCAATGACTCTCATGAGGTCTTGATTGGTTCCATGAATTTTCCCAGTGACGTCCAGGTGAGCGTTATCGTCCACGTGGTCCATCCCAGCGGTTGTCTCTCTGTTTAGGTCGAGTACCAGTGTGGGAGTCCCACTCTCTGTTGGACGAGGATGCATTCCACTCTTTGGATGTCGGCTTGGCAAGGTCTTGATGCTGGGTGCCCTCTAGGGCCAGCCCTTGACTCTGTGTGTTGAAGTCAAGAACTGTGGTGGTTTTGGTGCCCTTTTCTAAGGCCATCTTCTGTTTGCAGTAAGCTTTGTGCGCCAAGTCTCTTAACTGTTGAGCACTCATTGTGCGTGGACAGGCAAGGACGCCAAGATGGTGGCTCACCCCAGGATGGAGGTTTCTCAGGAAGAGAGTTTTGAAGTTCAATTCTTCCTCCATATTCTGTTCGTTGCGAGACCCGAAGTACGCTAGCCTGAGTCGGCTATAGAAGACTTGAGGAGATTCATGGCGACCTTTCCAGGGCAGCCACTAGTCCTTGTTCTGACTCAGGGTCAGCGAACTCTTTAATGAGAGCTTCTCGGAGCAGGTGGTAATCAGTCTTTGTGTGGGCAGGCTGCCAGTCCAGGAAGCTGCGCACTTCAGAGCTGGATGTGGCTCTGAGCAAATAAAGTCTATCTTTGTCAGTGACATTGGGTCTCATCTCCAGATGGAAGTCAATATCTTGCAGAGAACTCTGAACCTTCGGACTACCTGGCACATTTGGAGTGAATTTGCCAATGTTTCTAGCATGCTTGTCAAGGTCTCTGAGGTCCAAGCCATGAGATGATCTGTGGCTGGCTGGAGCAAATTGTTTTAGTTTAGTGGGGAGATAGGATTCTTCGGAGGGAGCTGGTGACTGTTTTGGCACTGCCCCCTTCTGATCATGTGCCAGTCCAGGAACAAGGGAGCCGGTCCTGCTTGGCAAAGGTGAAGTTGGTGTCCGACGTGTTCTTGACGGCTCACAGCGCAATTCATATGCATGCTTGAGTTCCTCTTTAATACTGTCGGACTCTTCTTTGATGTAGTCAAGCTGACGTGTTAGGTGGCTGACCTCATTTCTTGACTCATTCAGGTGAGTTTCGAGAGCTTTAATTCGGCTGTTCTTGTCTCTGAAGTCAGCCTTTGCTTTTTCCAGTAGCTGTTCTGCGTACTGTAGCTTGTCGGAGAGGTCAGCGTAGTCTGCTCTGCCTCGTTCCATTTCTTGCGTAGTAGCTGCTAGGGTCTCTTTTAGCCTGTTGATCTCCTCTTTTGCGCCTTGTTCCACTTCATCAGGCCCTTCTTGTCGTTCCTGAGCCTCCAGCTCCAGCTGTTCGATGCGTCGTTGTGCATGTGTCAGCTCCTGCTGGCGATGGGCGGCTTGCCTGTCGCTCAGTTTGAGGGTGGCGATGAGTGTGTGGCTTAAGGAGCCGGTGATCTTGGCTAGTTCTTTGTGACTGTAGCTCTGGCTTGGGTCTTGTTTCATGAGGCTTGTTATGTTGTCATCCAGCTGGTCCTGTGTCTGATGCTTTAGTGTTTCAGCGGCTTTAGGTAGGATGCTGTCTGTTACAACACTTAGCCAGGTCTCCAGGTCCTCCCAGTGTCCAGCAGGGTCTGTTGAGCGAGACATGTTTTGGCACTGCGAGGGAGATCTAAACTGACACAGACCTTGAAGAAAAGAACAAAACAAAACACAACAAAACAAAACAAACAAGCAGGGCAAATCAAAGGTGTAAGGGTGCAATGTCAAGTGTGGGCTAATGGGAATGAGTAATGAGTGTGTAAATGTGCAGGTAAGACTGGTTCTCGACTGTGGTCCTCTCGTGGATGTGCTTCTAACTCGGAGTCTCTGCGAAAAGAATCAGTAAGCACACACAGGTAGCACAGCTAGAGAAGAGCAGAAGAAAAGAAAAGCACGAAACAAACAGAATAGCATTCAGCGAAGAGCAGAATAATAATGGGGTGCTTCCAGTTTCCCTATAAAATGAAGTTTTTGTCTTTAACACCGTTTGCAGAATGAGTTTTGTAAAATTTAATTTAGAAGGATGGTTCTAGACAGGGGTTTTGAAAAAGATTTCAAAGTACCAGGACTGTGATTGTTATTAAAATTCCCTCCGGGGTGAAAGAAAAACAATAACGATGACAGTATTGGTTTCTCAGCTAGTAGGATTGACAACCATGCACCATGAAGCGTTTCTAGATGCGCGATCGGGGTTTATGGACGCCTACCAGTCTCCTTGTCAACCTGCTTGAGCCTAAGCTGAGTAGGATAACAGGATGAGGAGGGAAGGTAAAGTGAGTGTCATACAATTTTGAAAGAAGTGTTCCGTTTCCCAAATATTTGTTAAATATTTCTCAAACACTCTGCTTTTACGACTTTCACAGGTACAAATCCAAAAACCAGCAACAGTAGTCAAACCAGAGGAGGACAGCTGAGAGAGAGAGAGAGAGAGAGAGAGAGAGAGAGAGAGAGAGAGAAGAGAGTGAAGTTTTGCTCCCAAAATTTGGAAAAATTACAGGGTTGACAGAGTGGTGGCGCTAGGGAGTCGCTACACCTAGGGGGTTGGCTTACTGCGCTAGCAGAAGTCAACTGACCCAAGTATTGAGGGAGACCCCAAAATGTTCCTTTAAATAAATGAATTAAATCAAAGACTAAGGGAGTGAAAGTCTGAGACTAAACTTTATTTTAAATGAATTTTGAATTTAAATTTGGAAGTTGTGAATTAAAATTGTATTGGGTTCAGCATTAAACATTGAGAGCAATTACAATCAAATTAATTAATCAAGTATCATCTGAATTAGGGAAGCCCAAATCCTAATTAATGACTAATGAAATTAAAATTTCAAAGAAATAATGATTAGTTAATGATTAAAATTGCCAGATGTTTGTAAGGAACTACAATTAAATTAATCCACAAATATCCATACCATATGAAAGCTAAACTGAAATTGATTATGAACTTGATTTACAATTAAAATTGAAATCGAATTAAAATTCCCAATCAAAAATTCATATTCCCAGATGTCATTAAAATCAGTAAGAGCAGTTACAAATAACAGGAAATGTCCTTAAATGTAATCAGGATGATTGCTAATTGCTAAAACCCAAAAGATCAAATTTAGGAGAGAGACAACTCTTCAACAAATGAGATTAAAAAAACAGGTTTATTAATTTAACATTTGTCACGTTCTCTCAAATGGGAGGAGATGAGAAAAGATAAGATGTGTAAGTTAGAGAGAGAGAGAGAGAGAGAGAGGTGAAAGCACTAGAGTGAATTTAAGTTCAGTAAGAAAGAAGTCATTCCAACATTGCAACATTGCATTCAGACCACAAAATGCTATGCTAGCCACTAGCTCTTTAGCAATGCTACTAGCTTTACATAGACTGTAATGCAACCGCGCTAGTTTTAGCTAGCTCAGCTTATGCTAGGCTTTGTTTACACACAGTTAAATATGGCGCTGGCAGTCTGCGCATGCGCACTTAAAGGTTGTCCCGGAAAATGTTTCTTAAGGCTTCCGGGTTACAGCTGTCACTGTCGTGGTGACTAACGCACAACAAAGAATACACTTGTTCTATACTCTTTGCACACAGATAACAAACAATAAAAGCACAATAATTATTGAACTGACAGCGCAGTTCATTCACAATGAACCATTCAGCTTCTTGCGTTTCAGAGCTGAACAACCCCCTCAAGTTAGAGTGAGGCACATTAATCCACAGATTTTTCTGCAATTAATAATTAACGTTACTGAGATCTCGGCAATCTGAATTCGTGTCAGTTTCTGGACACGCAACAACATGCAAGATTTACTGCAACAATACTTGATCAAGAATTTTAAAAATAATCCCATTCAAATCAAACTCAGACACGTATAGTGTTTAGAGTATTAATATCTCATCTCACGAATGAGCGGATATAGGCGGCACATTAGGTAGCTACTCTCTAATGTAACCATGCAGGGATTTTAGCTTAGTTGAAATAACATTGGAACACGCAATATTATCCACTAGCTACAAGGCCTAAAGAACAAAAGCAAGGAACACGCTTACTCTGTCCTGGTGCGCTCTAAGGCGACTTTCCTTTTGTCTTGGCAGACAATCTTAGATTCATTTACTGCAGTTTTAACAACAACAACAAAACGTACAGACAAACAACTCGAGTTCAGATTTCATTCATCCACCGCGCCTTATGTGCAATCATTGTAATGACAATCAAAAAGCCTCGTTTCTGTTTCTAATCTATTTTCCGGACCAATAGAAAAGATACAATCACACAAGTTACTTGTTTTGTGTACAAATTAGATTAAACTGTCCGCATTCTCCACCATTATGTAATGTACCTTAGCCTTACGTCATTTATTAGCTCAATTTAATTGTTAAAGGGAATAAGAATTGAATCAACTGTAAATGATTCACTGTAAATGATTCAGAATTAATATTTAACACTTCATCAATTATTCGTCCAGCGAAAATTGAGGTTAGAGTATTTTACCAATTCTGGATAAAATATTATTCTGTGGTCAACAGTAACAATATTTTATTATGATTATTGTTATTATAATTATTATATTATTATAAGCAAGAGGTAACTTGATCTTAAGTTTAAGGCAGTAATTTGACACACAATACAAAAAACTCGTATATGTGAAAATCAAAACAATATTTATTGACTACTTCTAATGATTACAGGAAACTAAGGCTAAACACACACACACATACATACATGTACACACATTCGAGGAGTTGATGAGTTATGAAAAGTCCCAAGTTCAGTGCTAACTTAAATTATAACCTGAGGAAAAATCACAAAAGCAGAGCTTTGGCTTGATTCTTTAGGTTTAAAGGAGTTTCACCAGTTTCCAGCAAGAGAGAGAGAAGTTTGCTTGTACCTGCGTTTGCTCTGACAGCTGAGGTAATCGGGTTGTTCCGTGACTCGTGTACAGCGGAGTCCCGCGTTCTGGATTGGCTGTCTTTCAGGTGACGTCTTCTCGGGAAAGCCCTGTGGGTTGCGCGGAAGCTTTGAAGGATGCTGCTGGCTGGTGAAGCTGTTCTGATCTGAGCGTCTGGCTTGAGCTCTCTTCTTGGGAGACTTTGGTCAGATATTTCACCGAGGGTTGTGGAGTCTGAATGTGACGGCTGTTGATCAGCGGCGTGGCTCGTAGTTGAAATCGGCGGCTGTTAGATGGAAAATCAGCCCCGATAAAGGATCTTCTCAACTTCTTCTGTTCAGCATGACCCAAGCAACTTTTCAGCCGTGGTCAAAGTATTTCTGACCGACTTCTGACTTCCAGCTTCTGACTCTGACTTTACTTCATATTTCTCAACTGCTGTTAGCTTGTTCGGACAGCATAGTTTTAAAGGAGCAATTCTGGCTCCATCCTTCGGATGCGATCCTCCAATGAGACGTTGCTACGGAGATTAGACACGCCTCGTCTATTGTCTATTGATCACATCGCGTGATGTCTGCAGAAAATTCTCCTGTTTTATTAACAACTTTATAAAGTTTCTTAATATTTTCCTGATACTGAATTTCAATGTTTAATTCACACAGAATTACAGAGAATTATAAATTCTGCATTTAGAGCTCAAACACGACACACTTCTTACACACATATTACAAGACTGACCTAATTAAAACAATGATTATAAGAGAAAGAAGATGCATACAGGACTACAAACATATAAAGCATTGACTCCAACATATTAGTAATCACATCATAGCAAATGTTATTCTGGATATAGTTAATACTTTAAGTAATAGACAATTGTCCCTTTTGAGATTCAAGATTGAATCCTTAAGCATAGTTTAAACTCTGACCGGAGTCATGGGTAACCGGGTCACGATGGACGGTCACACAAGGGAGGTATTGATAGGACAGATTTGTCTTTAAATCCGTTGATGGGTGTTTTCCTGTTCTGTCCGATAATACAAGAGGGTTTTGTGAGAGAATCAATAGATTTAATGTGATCAGACCCACGTGATGGGTTCTGATTAGTTTATTGCTGATGAGCAAAGAAGTCCTTTAGACAGAGTCCTTTGTTAAAAGAAGTCACGTCATCACTTCTGTAAAAGCTAGGTTTTTCCTGTCAGGAAATGGATCTTTTGGACCAAATGAAGCTTTGTTCAATCATGCCTCTGGCTGATAAAGCCATTTGGTAACGTCTGTCGAACGGGTCCCTACACACGGCCCGCTCCTGAGGGCCGAGGACCCTGACGTCGTGGTGGCCGACCTCGAGGGAGTGGGGCAGGTCTGTCCGGGTGGCTGTTGTGGAAGGCTTGTAGCTGGTTGGGATCAAGGATGTCGTTCCGCGGGACCCACGACCGTTCCTCTCGCCCGTAGCCCTCCCAGTCTACGAGGTATTCCAGGAGACCACCATGGCGCCAGGAGTCCAGAATTTCATGAACCTCGTATGCAGCTCCATCCTCCGTCCTTTTTGGCCACGAAGAAGAAGCTGGAAGCAGCAGGGGAAGTAGACGGACGGATGTATCCTTGCTTTAGGGCCTCTTCAATGTAGTCCTCCATGGCCTTCTCCTCCGGCACAGATAGGAGGTAGATCCTTCCCCGTGGCACTGGCTCACCCGGTAGCAGATCTATGGCGCAGTCCCATGGCCGGTGTGGAGGTAATTTGGAGGCTCGTTGCAGGCAGAAGACGTCGCTGAAAGACGTCATCTTGAGTAAGGAGGGAAGGATGGCACTCACCAGAGGTCTTGGAGGGCGAGTAGGGCATGCGGAGAGTACATGCCCAGGAGAGGCGCAGTAGAGGCACAAATTCAGGGTTAGCCATCGCTGTCGTTCAGTGGGGGAGAGCCGAGAATTTTCTATTTGCATGGGTTCGTTGGCTGGTTCTAGGGAGCTGACGGGTTCGGACCGACGGAGGAGATGTTGAGGAAGTGGCTGGCCCTGGTGCTCTTCGAGACACTACTGCATACGAGTGCCTACACGGATGGCGAGTTGGATGAAGCATTTGAGGCCGATGTTGTCCTCGTATGCAGCGAGATGCAACCGCAACTTCGGTTCCAACCCCTGGCGGAAGGAAGTGATGAGGGCTTGTTCATTCCATCCGCTGCTGGAGGCCAGAGTACGGAACTGCAAGGCATAATCACTCACAGTGTTAGATCCTTGTTTCAAATTATAGAGTTTCTCACCGACTGATGAATCCAAAAGGGGTTTTCCAAAGACTTTGCGGAAATGAGAGACGAAGGCAGAATATGATTTTACCATGGGGCCTTTCTGAATCCAGAGTGCGTCTGCCCAACGGAGAGCTTTTCCTTGTAGCTGTGAGATTATGAAGGCGATCTTAGAGGTGTCTGTGGGGTAAAGTTGCGATTGCATCTCCAGGACCAGCTCACATTGCAGGAGGAATCCGCTGCAATCCTCTGCCGATTTGGTGTAAACAACTCTTCTGCTTCCATTATACTGTGCCACATGGCCTCGCCCACAAACTGCCATAACTTTAAAAGACAATATCTCCGTTTGCATTGAACTTTCAGTGCTGTAACTTTGCAGATACTGTTTATGCTCCAGCAGCAACATTACACACTAACTAAAGTTAAAAAAGTGAAATCGCATGTAACCACCCCTTTAATTTCCACTGAAGGCGGGACATATTGAACAGCTCCTCCTCCCCTTTTTTTTAAATAGCCAATAGCATTTTGTTTAAATTACAGCTCAGCCAGAGCCGTTGAGTTTGATAAAGTTTACTTTCCTTCTAAACTCTAACCATTTATCCTCCTAATCTCATTCATATCGCTTTAAAATAAAGCATTCTGTGTAGAATTCAAATGTGTCCGATACATTTTGTGGTCTGTGCTGACTTGCACGTATCATCCTCTTTCGGCTATTGTATCTCTGGACCGGAGCAGGCTGCGTGCGCACTGTGGCAGTTTGCATTATACTAACGTGAAACCAAGCTGCAACCTCCCCCAGTTTCTCGTGAAGCCAATACGGAAGTGACAGAAACTGCGATTCATTGACTGGCCGCTAGGGACAGGCTGCAGAAGAGAACAGAATCTCATTGAGTCCCATGTTAAAGAGGCCAAGTTTACAGCAGAAAAAAAACATGTTTACAGTCTGGTTCAAATTGTGGTTAATCACAGTGTAAATCACAGTGTAAAACATGTCATTTCTTGTTGCCTACAGGTGGCGCTATGACTCCTAGAGATTTAATCAGATCAATGTCATTTTTGGTCAGTCTAATCTAAAGGCCTTTGTGACAATAAATTGCGAAGATCTAGAGTTTTCGCTGAAGGGCGTGTCCGTGGCGGCATGACAAAGTTTGTCAAAGTCGTGGCGGCATGAAAAAGGAAGCCGTTGTAACTCAGGCATACAATGTCCGATCTGCTCCAAACTTCACATGTGTGAGTCCTGGCCTGAACATATCTGTATGCCAATATTCAGTTAGTCATAGCGCCACCTGCTGGCAACAGGAAATGGCATGTTTTACACTGTAATTCCCTCCCAGAACCACAGTTCAATATGCCACAAAGTACCAAACATACTAGAAACACGTTAAATCATGCAACACTTGGCTAAGTGCTAATGTATGCTATTAACGCCATGAAACAGGAAGTTGTTGTAACTCAGGCATATGATGTCCGATCCGCTCCAAACTTCACGTGTTTGATAACAGTCCTGGCCTGAACACATCTATATCGCAATATTTGGTTAAGGTCTAAGCGCCACCTGTTGGCAGCAGGAAGTGTGGCATTTCGAAACGACTTTGGCATAATTCTCCTGTATTCATTCGCTTACATGCATGTCGACCACTGTTCACTGTTTTCCTAAGGCCAACAGGTGGCGGTGAGCCCGGGTGAGACAGCCCTTTCATCGCTGCTTGCAGCTTTAATTAGGACCCGAGCACCGATGGTGTGAGGACCCTATTGGAATTGCTCCGTTTATTATTATTATTATTATTCTCCAAAGTAAATCGCATTTTTGAGGGCCTAAACGTGCTCGAAAACTCATGAAACTTTGCACACCAAATATGACATTGATCTGATAAAAGCTCTAGGAGGAGTTCGTTAAAGTAAAATGTCTTGAAAATGTAAAAAACGGTGAATTAATTCAAAATATCTGACTTCCTGTTCGGTTTCGGATTTCGCTCCAAGAGACTTTTTTGTAGGTATTGGGCTTATAAATGTGTGTACCGAATTTCAAAACCCTAGTGAAATGTAGCGACAAGGGCTGTACGTTAGATGGCGCTATTGAGCCATTTTGCCACGCCCAATTCCGAAACCCATAACAGACGTAAATTTTCACCACTTCTGATGCGTGTGCAAATTTTCATGAGTTTTCGAGCACGGTTAGGCCCTCTAAAATGCGATTCACTTTGGAGAAGAAGAAGAAGAAGAAGAAGAAGAAGAAGAAGAATTAAAGCTGCAAGCAGCGATGAAAGGGCCCTCGCACCCAGGCTGGCAGATGACGAGGGCTCTTGGAGATGGCGCACTCCCTGCAGCCCTGCACGTACCTTCTGACATCCCTGGCCAAGTTGGGCCACCAGAAGCGCTCTTTCAGCAGCGAGAGGGTCTCATTGACCCCCGGGTGACCAGTGCCAAGTGATAAGTGAGCTGCGTGGATGAGTGGAGTGCGTCGTGTATGGGTGATATATTGGAGTCCTTGCGGGCAACCCGGCGGAGTGTGGTTGGAGGCATTGGAGGAGGGCAGAGTTTCCTCGGACCACTAGATGGGACTCACGAAGAGAGATTCTGGAAGAATGGGTTCTGGAGTTTCATTTTTCTCGTCAGGAGCATGGAGACAGGATAAGGCATCAGCCTTGAGATTTTTGAAGCCAGGACGATAGAAGATAATGAAGTCAAATCTTGAGAAGAACATAGCCCAGCGAGCTTGACGAGGGTTCAGTCTTTTAGCAGCCTTGAGATACTCTAAGTTTTTATGGTTGGTTAGCACTTGGAAGGGGTGTTTGGCTCCCTCCAACCAATGCCTCCATTCCTCCAACGCGAGCTTGACGGCCAGGAGCTCACGGTCACCGATGTCGTAGTTGACCTCCGCCGGGTTGAGCTTACGGGAGAAGGCGGCGCATGGATGGAGTCTACTTTGCTCCCCATGCTGCTGGGAGAGGACCGCTCCCACTCCTGTGGTGGATGCGTCCACTTCCACGACGAAAGGAAGGTCAGGGTTAGGGTGGACGAGGAGGGGAGCGGTGGTGAAGGCGTGTTTGAGGGCTTCGAAGGCTTGTGTGGCATCTTCGGACCAGGACAGAGACTTGGGCTGATGACGAAGGAGGTTGGTTAATGGATAGACGATGGAACTGTAGCCTTTGATGAATCGGCGGTAGAAATTGGCGAAGCCTAGAAAGCGTTGGAGTTCTTTTATGGTTGTAGGTGTGGGCCAGGATCTGATGGCATCAACCTTCCCCTCGTCCATCCGGATTCCACTGTGATCGATGAAGTATCCCAAGAAGTAGACAGATGACTGGTGGAAGGAGCATTTTTCCGCCTTGAGAAACAGTTGGAACTGCCGTAAGCTCTTGAGAACCAGCAGATGAATATCCTCGACGTGTAGTATCCCGACACGGAGTTGCAGCGGTCCCACACAACGACTGATTTTCTTGCGGCTCAGGGGCTTTCCGGTGATGGAATGGCGAGGGTGTGGTGGAGTGAGTGCTCGGTGCAGCGCGTCTACGAGCTCCTGGAATGGGTCTAGTTGGCTCATGCTGATATCCTGTCGTTTGTTGTGTCCGGTCTTCTGTTACAATACAGACGGCACGGAGGCAGATGTAAAAGCAAGTATGGCAGTTTTATTGATATCAGCAGAAATCAGGTGAGTAAATGGTAAATGGAGAGTTTGATGAGATGATAGGAGAATGATACTGTCCTTTGTGGTTTGTAGATGGATTTCTTGGAAGATAACCCAGATGACTGAAGACGGGGAACACTCACACACACGGAGAAGCACACAGAAAGAAGACTGGAGACACTGGAGACACTGGAAGCAGGTAAGAAGCAGATAGGAGTCCTTGAGGTAAGTATACATTAGTCTGTGATACGTACGAGACCGGACAATGATTGTGTGTGTGAGTGTGGCAGATATAGTGCTGGTGATTGCTGTGGTGATGACGTGCAGGTGGTGGTGATTAGAACTCTGGTGATTGAGTGCGTAGGTGGAACCTGACGTGTCTGTGGCATCGAGTAGGCCCAGAGCCATGTGGCTCACCCTAGTTCCCTTTCGTGGGAACTATCGACGCTACGTCAGTGACGTGATGGGAATCCTCTGCATTTGTGTGTTCGTGAAGCACTATTGTATCCAACCAATGAGAGAACGTGACGTCAGAGGCGGGCGACGTCGCGGACCGGAACCTATAAAGCATGCCCAGAAACAAAGAACGCTAGCTTCTGTTGTCTTCAGTAAGCGCTATTTGTATCTTGTCTGTCTTATTTACTGTTGTCTGTCTACCATCTCGCCGGAAAGTGATCTCTTCGTCTGAGGACAAGAGTTTCTAACAAGTGAAATAAGACACATAAAAGACATATATATATATATATATATATATATATATATATATATATATATATATATATATATATAAAGAAAATGACGGAGAAAAGCCAGCAATTCACTAAGTGTGCACCTCCTTGCCCGCGATTCATCGTGGAGGGAGATACACACGAGATGTGTGAGAAATGCCTGGGAGTTGAGCACGTAATGCTTACGACAGATGCGTCCCTCACGGGCTGGGGAGCGATCATGAGTGGTCGCTCAGCTCAAGGTCACTGGGAGGTACACCAGCTCTCCTGGCACATAAATCGGCTGGAGATGCTGGCAGTGTTTCAGGCTCTGAAGCACTTCCTCCCCGACCTGAGGGGCCACCATGTGTTGGTTCAGACAGACAACACTACGGTGGTCTCCTATATAAATCACCAAGGGGGACTGCGGTCTCGGCCACTATGCAAACTGGTCAGTCACATCCTCCTGTGGAACCAGGGGAAATTACTCTCGCTAAAGGCGGCGTATATTCCGGGATATTTGAATATGGGGGCGGACGCTCTGTCGAGGCACTGTGGAGGAAATCAGACCAACTATTTGTATGTTATGGGTCCCCGAGTCGAGGGGGCCCAGCGTCTAAGCAGAGGATGAGTAAATGGGTGGTTGAGGCCATCTCATTGTCGTATAAAGCCCTGGGGCGTCCATGCCCCTTGGATGTTAGGGCACACTCAACTAGAGGTATGGCTGCTTCAGGAGCTCACATGTCAGAAGTTTCCTTGGCGGATATTTGTGGCGCTGCTGGATGGTCATCCCAGCACACCTTCATCAGATTTTATAATCTTAATGTGAGTAGTACTCCGGGTGCTTTGGTGTTACAAGATAGCAGCCAGGCACTCGGAGGCACGGCGTAGTGGGGACAGCGTTCCCATCACGTCACTGACGTAGCATCAATAGTTCCCACGAAAGGGAACGTCTTGGGTTACGAGTGTAACCCTTGTTCCCTGAGTAAGGGAACGAGACGCTACGTCACGTTGCCGTACCTCCAGCATGCCTGGAGCGCTTACTTCAGACATATCACAGAAGCTAGCGTTCTTTGTTTCTGGGCATGCTTTGTAGGTTCCGGTCCGCGACGTCGCCCGCCTCTGACGTCACGTTCTCTCATTGGTTGGATACAATAGTGCTTCACGAACACAAAAATCACGTCACTGACGTAGCGTCTCGTTCCCTTACTCAGGGAACAAGGGTTACACTCGTAACCCAAGGCGTTTTTTGCCTTGATTTTAAATAAAGTCTCAGTTGAGCATCTGTCTGCTTTTTGAAAAAAAAAAAAAAAAAAAAACAAACAAACAAAAAACCTACACGGTTTCAAAACCTTTTTTGTGATTTTGTGAGTTTTTTTTTTTCTTTGTGTATATATTTGATTCTATTTGTTACTTGTGTTGATTGGGTTATTAGTTTAATGAATTGTATCAGGTGTGATTGACCATGTTGATAAAATTATGAGAAATTGTCATCTTTTGATTATTTACTGTTTGTCTGACCTGACGAAGACCTTTTTGGTCTAAATGTTGTCTTTTTTGATAAATTTTGAGAGCAGCATTGGCAGTGTGCCGATTTTTGTTTTTTGACATTCAAGTGGCTCTGATGATCGGGCATCTGCTCTAAGTTGTGTTGGGATGTGCGCATACTACTACTGGATGGATGGATGTACGCATGTACAGTACTGTTAAGGTTTTAGTCCTCCCTCTCTCTACCACTTTTCTTTCCCCACCAATATGTCTTTTTTGTTTGGCTTTCAGCTGAAATTGTACTTAGTTGTGTTTGGTATAATTATTATTTAATTTCATTGTAAATATTCTGCTAAGATTTTATATTTCAATATAATTCCTGCAGAAATGCACACAGTTTGCCATCATTCTGATTTGAATGAGTTTTATTAGTTTTGAAAACAGTTAGCATTTGAAAAATGTGCTGCAAATATAGTGTTTTGCAGATGAAGTAAAAGTGTTCATGGACATGGTCATTTAATGCATTTTGGTGAAAGCAATGAAAAATTATACACAGTTTGGTCGACATAGACTTCTGTTTTGCTGAATGTGTCAAGAGTTTTGAAAATGTGGCTTCAGTATTGAACAATGCTTGTTAGCAACTGAAAAAAAAAAAAAACGTACTACATTCACTTTATTTCTCCTTAATATTTAAAAAAAGTTTCCTTAGGTCAGTGTGTATACTTATACAACTATCGTTTTGAGTTTTAGATCAGTGGATTGAGGACAAAGGGAGTAAAGTGAGGACATTTTGGCCAGTCCTCATTTTATGCTACCTCTTTTTTGGCCTGATGGTGAAGACTTGGTTTTAGTAATAAGGTCAATATATAGGTTAAGGGTAGGTTTAGGGTAAGGGTTCGGGATAGGCACTTAATCGTGATGGATAAGGTTAGGGTAAGGAGCAACAGACTGCATTGTGTCAATGAATGTATTCACAAAGACAGACGTATATGTGTGTGTGTGTGTGTGTGTGTGTGTGTGTGTGTGTGTGTGTGTGAATAATACCTGTGTTGTTCAGCAGGTTGTGTCTGGCTCTAATGAAAGCCTGTATATCGGCATCAGTCTGTTTATCTCCAATTAAAGGAATAGAGGTAAATGAGAGGTCAGCTGAGGGCAAGGCTCTGTAAAACAATAAGCAAATTAATACATGAGTTATCATTAGGATCGGTTACATAGTGGCTCCATCATTTATCAGCAGTGGTGTAAAGTGTTTAAGTAAATGTATTTAGTTACTGTACTTAAGGTGAGACACTACAGGCAAAAACTGTTTTTGAGATTTTGGGCTTTTCATAAAGTGTTTTTTTTTCCTCAGACTAGTGGAAAGAAAACATCCAAAAAGGCCATTTTCTCAAAATTAGATTTTTCTCCTATACTGAGCCACTTCAGTAGCACTTACACCAAACTTCAGTTCCCTTTCAGTCGGTCACGTTCGACGTACGTCAGTAGTGACCGACGAATTGGGATATCGCTTAGAGAGCCCTATCATCTTCGTGTAAACTAAAACAAGCCAATGGAATTGGCGTGCGATATTTGCATAATGCGCACCGCCCCCGACAGGTGTATATAAATAGGAAGCAGATGCAATCGCACTCTGTCTTTCGCTTCGGAGCCATTCACTGGTGTCCTGTTTTAGAAGACTCCTTTCTTCGTTTGTTTTATTCTAAAACATTGCCTCAGAAGAGGATTTACAGCGAGCTTTCAGTGCTGGTGAAAGGGCACGTTCAGCGAGGTCGCGAGTCTCCGAGGAGCTGAGCTATAAGCTTGAAAACTGCTGTTTTCACAGCAACACAAAGAGTGTGTGCGTGTGTAGCGATTTGGGCCGGTTCCTCGGTGTGTCAGGGAGTGGTGTACCTGACACATCGCGTCGCTCCCTGGGTGCTTCAGCACGAGTGAGTTGACTTCCCCTTCTAAAAGAGCTTTACAGACGAACCCTGACAGTATGTCATTTCGTCTGTGCGTTAATGGGTGCGGTCGTTCCCTGGTCCCTGCTGATGGGCACAATCGTTGCATCTCGTGTTTGGGCATTCTGCACGCTGAAGCAGCTTTTGTGGATGGTTCATGTTCCCATCGCGATGCTGAGGTCGAGACTCTCCTTCCTGAAGTCTCAGGAAGCGGGGGTCCCCTCTCCTATGCCGCGTACGACCGTTTTTTCCGGCCCCGGGAACCGGAATGACGGTACGGCGCTGTATAGGAAGGGTGACCGGAGGATTACGGTCAGGGCTTCCCCGCCGAGCGGAAACGCTCCTCGGGCCCCTGCCGCCTCACCAGCACCGCAACCCATCGTGCCACCGTTGGTTTCCGCTGGGCCCTCTACGGACTGTCCAGCCGTTACCTTTGGTGTGCTGGCGGCGGATCGGATGTCGATCGCTGCATCGGAAGGTGAGCCTAAGTCCTCGGGGGAGGATTCGGACGCGCTGCCGCCCGGGACGGTAGCGTTGCCCGAGTCGGATCCCGAGCTCACGGCTGTGCTCTCCAGGGCCGCCTTGTGCGTCGGGCTTGAGTGGAACCCTCCACCCTGTCCCGGCCCATCTCGGTTGGACGATTGGTACTTGGCGGGGGGTCGCGCTGGTCAAATCCAGCGTCCCGCCCCAATGCCTTTCTTCCCGGAAGTACACGATGAGGTGACCAGGTCTTGGCAAGCTCCGCATGGGGCTCGTACAGGGCCTGGTCCCTCGTCCGCCTTCACCTCCCTGGACGGCGGGCTAGCCAGGGGGTACGCGAAGATCCCACCAGTCGAGCGGTCTGTTGCGACGCAGTTGTGTCCAACGGCCGCTGGCTGGCGCGGTGAGCCGCGTCTCCCGTCCCATGCCTGTGAATTCTCAGCCGGTCTGACTGAGAAAGCTTACAGTGCCTGTGGGCAGGCTGCCTCTGCCCTGCACGCGATGGCCCTTTTGCAGGTCTATCAGGCAAAAGCGCTGTCGCAGATGCCCCAGGAAGGTCCTGACCAACAGCTGCTTGGGGAGATGCGCGCTGCCACTGACCTTGCCCTCTGGGCAACGAAGGTGACAGCGCGTTCTGTTGGCCAGGCGATGTCTACTCTGGTAGCCCAGCAACGCCACCTCTGGCTGACCTTGGCAGACATGAGGGAGACTGACAAACATCGGTTCCTGGATTCCCCCGTGTCTTCGGTCGGCCTTTTCGGCGACGCGGTGGAGAGCTGTGCCCAACAGTCCTCCGCTGCACAGAAGCAGGCTGAGGCTATCAGACATGTCATGCCACGGCGGTCCGCTGCTGCCTCCACCCAGCCGCCCGTGACTCAGCCTCAGCCCGCTCGTCGCCGAGGGCGCCCGCCTGCATCTTCCTCCGCCCCTGCTAAGTTGGCAAAGCAGCAGCCTACACCAGCCAAACAGCAGGGTGCCGGGCGCGGACGTGGTGCCCAGCCCGTCTCTGCCAGCCAGGTGGCAAGCGGTCGGGGAAAACTCGGCCCTGAGACAGGCGACCTGGAGCGGAAGGTTCCTGCCCTTTGGGAGAGTATTCCATCTGCTCTCCCACCCCCGGAGGAGGGCCGGGGGGGATTTTGTGGCGGCTGTCCATCTACCGCCGCTGGCTCTCCGGAGTCCAGCGGTACCCACTTTGCCACAAAAAGAGCAGTTTCCTCAAACTCCAGGTCACAACAAGGGGTGTCAGCTCCCTCCCCATTCGCCAGCAGGTGGCAGTGTGTTGGTGCAGACCGCGTCCCGTGCGCCGTCTCCCATGCACACTGCTGCCTCGCAGAGTCCGACCCCACTCCGGGCCGCCCTCAAGCCGTCCGAGTCGGGTCCCTCTCTGCCTTGCTGCCCCACCCCCGGTGCGTCTGTGGTGCCTTTGGTCCCGCTGGCTCAGTGTCTGGAAGCGTGGATAGCGCTCCCCAGCCTGTCCAGTTGGCTCATTCGTACTATCAGACTCGGCTATGCGATTCAGTTCGCCCGGCGTCCCCCGGTCTTCAGGGCTGTCCACTTCACTCAGGTGTCGTTGGACAGTGCTCCTGTTCTCCGGGTGGAGATTGTTGTCCTCCTGGCGAAGGGTACAATCAAGCCGGTCCCTCCAGCCGATATGAAGTCGGGGTTTTACAGCCCCTACTTCATTGTACCGTAAAAGGGCGGTGGGCTACGGCCAATCCTGGACCGTCCCCAGGATTGGTTTGCAGCAATAGACCTGAAGGACGCATACTTTCATGTCTCGATTCTGCCTCGACACAGACCCTTCCTAGGTCGGTCTGCGTTCGAGGGTCGGGCATGTCAGTACAAAGTCCTACCCGACATGGTTGTAGCTCCCAACCGGTTGGGTCTTCAGGTCAACTGGGACAAGAGCAAACTCGCCCCCGGGTAGAGGATCTCTTGTTTCGGTCTCGAGCTAGACTCGGTCGCACGGACTGCGCGTCTCACCGAGGTGCGCGTCCAGTCGGTGTTGAACTGCCTGAGCTCGCTCAAGTGCAGGACAGCGGCTCCACTGAAAGATTTTCAGAGGCTCCTGTGGCATATGGCATCTGCAGCCGCGGTAACGCCGCTCGGATTGCTTCATATGAGACCGCTTCAACACTGGCTCCGCGGCCGGGTCCCGAGATGGGCGTGGCAGTGCGGCACGCTCCGTGTCCCCGTGACACTGAGCTGCCGTCGCACCCTTGTCCGGTGGTTGAACCCTTCGTTCCTGTGGGCCGGAGTACCCCTCGAACGAGTGTCCAGGCACGCTGTGGTCTCCACAGATGTCTCTGCCACGGGATGGGGGGCCACGTACAACGGGCATGCAGTGACAGGTCTTTGGACGGGGCCTCAGCTGCATTGGCATACCAATTGCCTCGAGTTGCTAGCGGTTCGTCTTGCGCTGGCCCGCTTCAAGGAGCTGTTGTCAGGCAAGCACGTTTTAGTCCGCTCACTAAGCACTGCGGCCGTTGCGTACACCTACCGTCAAGGTGGTCTACGCTTCCGTCGCATGTTGCAACTCGCCCGCCATCTCTTGTTGTGGAGTCAGAAGGATCTGAGGTCCCTTCGGGCCACTCGTGTCTCAGGTGTGCTCAACCGTGCAGCCGACGAGCTGTCACGGCTGCATCTACTTGCGGGCGAGTGGCGGCTCCACCCCCAGGCGGTCCAGCTGATTTGGCAGCGTTTCGGCGAGGCCCAGGTAGTCCTGCTTGCCTCCCCGGAAACTGCCCTCCGCCAGTGGTTTTATTCCCTGACCGGCGGCACGCTCGGCACGGATGCCCTGGCACACAGCTGGCCCCCGGGTCTGCGCAAACATGCGTTTCCCCCAGTGAGCCTTCTCGCACAACTCATGTGCAAGGTCAGGGAGGACGGGGAGCAGGTTCTGTTAGTGGCTCCGTACTGGCCCACTCGGACCTGATTCTGAGACCTCATTCTCCTCGTGACAGCACCTCCCTGGCCGATTCCTCTGAGGAAGGACCCCCTGACTCAGAGACGGGGCACCCTGTGGCACCCGCGTCCCGATCTGTGGAACCTCCACGTGTGGTCCCTGGACGGGATGCGGAGGTTCTGAGTGATCTCCCGCAAGCGGTCGTAGACACTATCACTTCCGCTAGAGCTCCTTCCACTAGGAATCTCTACGCGCTGAAGTGGAACCTGTTCGTCGAATGGTGCGCCTCTCGCCGAGAGGACCCCCGATCATGTTCGGTCGGATCCGTGCTTTCCTTTCTGCAAGATGGGTTGGAGCGAAGGCTGTCTCCCTCCACCCTCAAGGTGTATGTTGCCGCCATTGCCGCACATCACCATGCAGTTGAGGGTAAGTCCCTGGGGAAACACGATCTGATCGTCAGATTCCTGAGGGGGGCCAGGAGACTGAATCCTCCTCGCCCTTCCTCCGTACCCTCTTGGGATTTGACCCTGGTTCTCACAGCTCTCCGGGGTCATCCCTTCGAACCTTTGCAATCAGTCGACCTGAAACTAATGTCTCTTAAGACGGTTCTTCTGGTTGCATTGGCTTCCCTGAAGAGGGTAGGGGATCTGCATGCATTTTCAGTCGACGAAACGTGCCTAGAATTCGGGCCCGGTGCTTCTCACGTCATCCTGAGACCCCGGCCTGGATACGTGCCCAAGGTTCCTACCACTCCCTTCAGAGATCAGGTAGTGGACCTGCAAGCGGAGGCAGACCCAGCCCTAGCTTTGCTCTGTCCCATCCGCGCGCGTTTACGTGGACAGAACGCGAAGCTTCAGGACCTCAGATCAGCTCTTCATCTGTTACGGAGGCCAGCAGAAGGGAAAGGCTGTCTCCAAGTAGAGGATGGCCCACTGGATAGTGGATGCCATCGCCTTGGCGTACGAATCCCAGGGCGTGCCTTGCCCGCTCGGGTTGAGAGCCCACTCCACCAGAGGGGTGGCCTCTTCCTGGGCGCTGGCTCATGGCGCCTCGCTGACAGATATCTGTAGAGCTGCGGGCTGGGCGACACCTAACACGTTCGCTAGGTTTTATAGCCTACGTGTAGAGCCGGTATCCTCGCGTGTACTCGCATCCACTAGTCGGTAGACGTGTTGTACCCGCTCTAAGTGTCGGCTTGCAATGCCATTCCCGCCACTGGCCGGATACGTGCATACTTTCACTCCAGTCGTGTTCCCCGCTGGCGAACCCTGTCGAGTTCCTCCGCCTCCCCCTTCGGCTCGGACATTGCGGAGTGTCTGATGCCAGGCCTACATCCGTCGCTGACACTGTCTGTTGGCTGGGGCCCATATGTCGTGACCCCTCTACGTGAGCGGTCCCATATGTGTATTTTCCACGGTTTAAAACTCCCTACGGGCCGAGTCCGTGTCTTTCCCTTAGCAGAGCCAGCTCTGCTGTCACCTGTCAGATGAGTCTCCCCCTAACCAGGTGGAGCCATCCCAGGGACTCCATATGCGTACTGCCCCCCCGGGCCAGTCCATGTGTGTATTCCCACGTAAACTCCTCCCCCATTGGGTAGGTAGTGGTTTCCGCAGCGTCCCTCACGGGTTCGCTTCCCCAGTGTGTCTAGTTTACTTAGTGGGTAGTGGTTAGACAGCAGTAGACTCTCTCGGTGTAAGCTCGCCCCCTTCACCGCCAGCCGGTGCTATGGGCGGCTGAGCTTGTGCTGGGCACTGGAAGGGGTTTCGTAACTGTGGCGCTTTAGTTGGGATCCCAATTCGTCGGTCACTACTGACGTACGTCGAACGTGACCGACTGAAAGGGAACGTCTCGGTTACGTATGTAACCCTCGTTCCCTGAAGGAGGGAACGGAGACGTACGTCCCGTCTCCACAGTTTCTGTACCCTCGCTGTAGTGCGGACACCAGTTGTCTCCTCAGCGAAAAACAGAGTGCGATTGCATCTGCTTCCTATTTATATACACCTGTCGGGGGCGGTGCGCATTATGCAAATATCGCACGCCAATTCCATTGGCTTGTTTTAGTTTACACGAAGATGATAGGGCTCTCTAAGCGATATCCCAATTCGTCGGTCACTACTGACGTACGTCTCCGTTCCCTCCTCCAGGGAACGAGGGTTACATACGTAACCGAGACGTTTTATTCTTATCTATATTCTGAAGGTTTTTACAGAGGGGTTTGCTCGTATATATAATTTGCCTGATTTTATAAAACATTTTAATCCTAATTTTTTTTTTTTTTTTTTTCTGGCTGTTTTTTTAAGAGATATCCAGTATTGTAAAAAGAGATATCCAAAATCCACTCTGTAATAACCGTTGACTCGAATATATCAACACAAAAAAAAGAAAGAAAGAAAAAGAAAAGAACCTGACTTCATCCAACGTTCAGATTTTTGTTCTATAAATGTATGTATGTAAGACAAAAAAATGTTTACAATTCTTAATATAAGCAATCAATCGGGGAAATATAGTGATAAATATTAGTGTTTTTTTTTTTACCCTATTCATCTGGGTATGGTACATTATTCTGTGGCTTGCTTGTGGATAAGCTGTTATCCTCACTTAAATAAAGAGATACTTGTTTAGACTGATTATGTAATGGTCAGTGAACCTATATAACAGTCATATTTAAACATAACATTTCAGAAAACTTGTAAGACCATTTTTTTTTTTTTTTTTTTTTCAATTCTTAATATAAGCAATCAATTGGGAAATATAGTGATAACTATTAGTTATTTTTTTACCCTATCCACCTGAGGTGTCTTGCCTTAAGTATGTTTTTGTCAACATTGTATTTTGAGAATCAAAGATATTAGCAACTTTTACTCTCTACATTTTTGAATAAGTATATGTACTCTTTACTCCAATACATTACAACATTTACAACAACATTTATTTATAAAGCACATTTAAACACAACATAGATTGATCCAAAGTGCTGTACAAATTACAAAGAAGATCTACACAAAAATAATTACAGGTTTCCAAATGCTAAAGAATAAAAATACGATTTAAGAGTAGATTTAAAAATGTCCAATGAAGGAGCAGACCACACATGATAGGGAAGACCATTCCAAAGCTTGGGCCCAGCCACAGAAAAGGTCCGATCACCCTTTGATTTATAGCGACACCGAGGCACAGTTAAGAGCAAGTGAGTAGAAGATCTAAGTGCAATCCATCACTTTACATCCCTGAATCTTAACTTATATAAACTTATTTATGTAGAATCATATCTCTTACCTCTGCTCTCTGGAAGAGAAAGATGTCTGTTCCCTTTGTCTTCTCTCCTGAGAATCAGTGTCATCAACTTTTGGACTATTGTTCCTGAATAAAAATGACCCTTGGTAAATGACCCTTTGCAAAAACATTACTGGTCACAATAATAATGAAAAGACAAAGACACACACACACGCACACGGAGACGCACACACACACACACACACACACACACACACACACACACACACACACACACACACACACACACACACACACACACACACACACACACACACACACACACGGTGCTGCTTAAATGTTTGTGAACCACTTCACAAAAATTTTAACAAAATAAGAGGGATCATACAAAATGCATGTCATTTTTTATTTAGTACTGTCCTGAGTAAGATATTTTTTACAAACAAGGTTTACATAAAGTCCACAGGACAAAAAAAAAAAATATCTGAATTTATAAATATGAACCAATTCATGAGTTTATGAACCCTTGATTCTTACAGTTTTTTACAGATGCTAGGACACATTTCTCAATACTTAGGTCACTTTTGCAAAACTCTTCACACAGTTCTCCTAACCTACTTTCATCTTGGCAAAGCAGTTAATTTCACATTCAAAATGCACTACAACTACCAAAACACTTCATTCAGGTCTCAAATCAACTCATTCTTTCAGAACACTAGCAAAGGTTGACAGCCGACAAACACACTCTGTCACCCACAAAACAATGACCTGAAAAACACTAACAACATGTAGCATTATACAATGTTTTCTTGTGTAAAACAAGGACACATCTCTGTTTATAATTCACTGCAATATATGTTACTGGAATGAATCAGACATGATGCAGAATTCGTCAATATTTTATGTTGTTTATTTATTTTTATATTTTTTGTATAATTCCAAAATACAAGAATTTTTATACACACCATCCACTGATACAGATACAATTCAATTGTTTTCATAGCATTTGATTTTAAGATTTAAAATATATTTCATTAAAATATTACTGTAGGAATGTAGCAAATTGCTGTCTTATTGAGTTTTGTATTATGTTTTTGTTTTGAACACAAGTTTAACAGTTTTGAAAACAGTATGTAAGCATGTGCAAATCGGTCTGTACATACAAAGAGTTTTGGCAGTTGTTGTGTCTGAGTGAGAAAAGAATTCATGAAATTTGAGAGATGTAGTCATTGAATGCATTTTGTGCCAAAGCAATGATAATTGATCCTCAGTTTAGCCCACATAGACTTCTGTTGTGCTCACTGTGTGAAGAGTTTTGCAAAAGTGACCTAAGTATTGAGAAATGTGTCCTAGCGTCTGTAAAAAACTGTAATACTGTTATTACCTGGATGATCCACGACTGTTTTTATATTTTGTGATAGTTGTTCATGAGTCGCTTGTTTGTCCTGAGCAGTTAAACTGCCCAATATTCTTCAAAAAAATCCTCCAGGTCCCAAATATTCTTCAGTTTTCCAGCATCTTTTACATATTTGAACCATTTCCAGCAGTGACTGTATGATGAGATCCATTTTTTCACACTAGTGTTGCTTTCATCAATGAAAATTATGACTAAATATCGTTGTCAACGAACCTTTATTATATGACGAAAACGAGACGAGACCAAAGTCCCTTTAAGACAAGTCAATTCACTCGTCGGGCATTTAAGTGCAGCTCCTATCTCTTTGAATGGGGAAACACCAAATTCTCCAAAGCTGTTCACCAAGCTTTTGATTAAATATCATATTTGAAATAACCAAGGAAATCTGACAACAATTGTCTCATAAATTTTGTTTCCAAATGCTTGAATCATGACAAAAAACCTGTATTATTCAGGCTGGATCAGGCTAATGCGCAGTCCTAAATGCATGTCTCTTCAACCAAAGCCACTGGAAGGCAAGCCTGCAACCTTTAGCTGAAAAAGCGTAACAGCTAATGCTAAAGCTCCGCCCCCCGCGGTATGCAGGGAATGAGACCAGAGGCTGTTTTTTTAATTCAATGGATGAGAGGCTTCACTACACTGATGAAAGGTGCTCTAAGTGATGTCATGCATTTTTAGGCCAAAACATTTTTTGTCACATACAGCAAACATCTCCTCACTATCCACTATCACTATCCGCTAGCTGGCTGTCCCCTGAACACACTGTAAAAAAATGCGGTCTCTGTAGTCGCCACAAGCTCCAAAAATGGCAACAAAAACAAACTGGTGCAGTCTGGACCACAAAACATAATAAACATGCTCCAGCCAATAACCCACAAGAATGATTTTAAATGCACGTTCATGACTGTTTCAGGAAGCACGGAGGGGAGGGGGAGGAGGAGGGAGGTCTAGCTAGCCTCTGTTTTGTTTGACAACACTTCGAACCTCAACAGGAAATTACTCCACCCAGGATCGCTTAGAGCACCTTTAAACAGCTTTTATGGGGAAATAGCTAATCAATTAATTAATGGCCTGTTTGCCAATCTTCAGAATGTTTTACACTAAACAATACTTTTTTGGGAACTATATGTAGATTTTAGCTTGATAAAAATGTATTTTTTTAAGAGAAGGCAGTTGCGACTGATGTCACTGCCATTACGTGATAGGCTGAGAGGTGCCACACGTGATTAAGTTAGCCATTACGCTTTCTCCAATAGTAAGAGATACAGACCCTCTTATCTCCCCATTATATACAATCTCTGCTTCAACTTCATTTCGGAGGTGCGCGTCTGACTGTTTCTATAGAAACCGGAGCTTCTAACGGCCGCTGCAGTGCGCATGACTTTACCAATTGGCGATTGGCTCTTATTTAGAAGGCGGGACTTATTCCGCCATATTGCGCGTTGCACTTTCTCCCATTCAAAACAATACGAGTGACACGTCTTGTGTTATTCTATAGTCTTTGACGAGATGCAACGTAAATGCTGGTCATGTGACGATGACTATAATTAAATGTATAATGCAATATTGTTGATGAATAAAAACAAGACTAAATGTGGTTTACAACATAAAAACTATGCTAAAATGTCTCTTCATTTTCATTGACCAAAAATATAACATTATTTCGTCTCGTTTTGTCGTGTTGTTATTATTATTTTGCAGTATTTCTGTTTCCTGTGTCTCACTTCAGTGGCTGCATCAGGTTGCACTGCGCAGACACAGTCGACATTACTTCCTCAAGCCCCATTCGCGGCATTATTTAGAAGATGCGGTGAGTTAGCGTAAATGACAACAAACAAAGTTAAGTCTGACACAGAGAAAGGGACCGATACATAGGGAAATATGTAGATTTCACATGCTCATAACTTCATGAAAAATGCACAGATCATAGAAAATGCACATCATTATTTAAAGCAGATTCTCACGATTAAAATGAATCCAAAATCAACATAATATATTGTGTTGATCGCAAGATATTACTCACAGAATGATGTAAAAACATGTCTCTGATCTTTCCGGATGCAGTGTGTATCCAATGTTCCTGGAACCTTCCATGTTCATTTTCCAATGTGGAATAACACAAAATAGGGATCATCTTAAAGCTTAGAAACTCAGCTCTTTAATGCATCTAACCATTTTGAAAAACTCCTAAAGAGTGCTGAGAAGTGCCTCTAAACCAGAGTTTACTGCCCGTGGGCACCATCTAGCTGCGAAAAAATGAATAACAACTACTCTATGCTATCACCACAAAATTTGAACCAGATGCAGCTCATATGTAGAAGAGCATCACCAAAAAATACATTTTCTGTGATTTTATTGCCTTACTGAGTTATTCCATGTCAAATAAAAAAAATTTAAAATTATAAAAAAAAAAAATTATATATATTTTTTGTCTTTTATCAGCAGTTTTTCAGCATGAAAATGTCCAAATGTAATTTATATTTTCTAAAAAATTAAATATCAGTTTTCTATCAATGATACCTACCTTTTGACTCTCCTTGCTACAGTTTTGGAGTTACTTTTGTGTATGGTGCTCAGAAAAAAAACCCCTCTAAAAAGCCTTCAGGTCTTAAAGGGTTAAAAGACATCTCAAGACATCTCAAAATAAGACTAAAATGCTCAGACTTTTAGTCAACTAAAACTTGACTAGACTAAAATGAGTATGAACGTGACTAAAACTAATAAAAACTAAAATGACAGCTTGACACAAAGATTAAAACAGGCTGCCAAAAACTACACTATTTCACACTGAGGACAACTGAGGGACTCAAACACAACTATTAAAAAAGGTTCAAACATTCGAATATCAAGGAATATTGTACTTAATTTGTCTTCTGGCAAACATTTAAGTGTCTTCCAAAGGGCAATACTAAATAATAATAATAATAATAATAATAATAAAAAAAGGTATTTAAACAAAATAAGAAAAATTTATATATATATATATATATATATATATATATATATATATATATATATATATATATATATATATATATATATTAGGGTTGTCAATGTTAACGTTATTATTTTAATTCGTTAAGGATTTTGAATTAATCATATGTGTTAACGTTGACAGCCCTAATATATATATATATATATATATATATATATATATATATATATATATATATATATATATATATATATATATATATATATACATACACAAAAATAATTACGGAAGCATGCTTATACATTTTTTTCTTTGTCTTATGGACCATATGTAAACATTTTTATTTTTAATATCTTACTCAGGACAGTACTAAATAAAAAATAACATGCATTTTGTATGATCCCTCTTATTTTGTTAAAAGTATTCACATTTTCACAGATTCTGCAAGGGGTTCACAAACTTTCGAGCAGCACTGTATATATATATTTATTAGGGCTGTCAACGTTAGCGCATATGATTAATTCAAAATCCTTAACGCATTAAAATAATTTAAAGCATTTAACACAAAAATAATTACGGAAGCATGTAAATTTACGTCATAATGTAATTTACATCAAGCAGTTAGATGATCTTAAAAGTCCATGCTGGTTATATCAGAGATGGCTAAGAGAATTATTCATTCCAGTGTCTGTTTCACTTTAAAACACAAACTCTCTGTCATATTGTGTCATTGTATCTGAAGAGCGTGAGCCCTCCCGCATCGCGCTGTTCCTGTCTGAACAGAACTTCGAAACATGCTGTATGGCCAGATGATATGAAAACTATGTTTCTTGGCTGGATAAAGCAAACCAGATTCTTGCTATGAAAGTTTTGATGGATTAGGATTGCAATCAAAGTAAAGACGATTGCGGTGACGTACAGAAGCACGTGTGAATCCGTTATATTGATGGGCAAACAAATCATGTATGAGCGCTCTCTACGTACTGATCGCACATTGTATTTAGTCTAACTAGACTTAGCCAAATGGGGGGAAAAAAAATCATAACTAAAACTATTTTCAGAGTATTTCATTTTCTCCATAGAGATTTTTTTAATGAAAACTTAATGAAATAGTTTAAGGATGTTAATCGATATAGTTTTTGTGTTTGCATAATTTCAACTTTTTTTAAAGAACTGATAGAAGAACCGATTTTTTTTAAAGCCTACTGATATTTTTATTTATTATAGCCTACTTATATTTATTATAATTACATTTTTTTTTTATAATAGGCTACTAATGTTACATATTCAGTCACGTTCTGTTTGTTATATCACATGATCCCCTTTGTTCTGTTTTCCCGCCATCATCAGTCACCATGGACACTACTCATTTGTCACAGCTGTTTGTCATCTTGGTTTATTGCTCTGTGTATTTAGGTTCCTGTTTTACCCATGTTCATTGTCCGGTCTCGTTTGCTATGAGTTGTGTTGTGTGTACTCCTGTATCTGTTGGATTTCTCTAGTAACGACTTATATTATCTCCTATCTACTTCGTCGTGTGATTCCTGCGTAAGCAACTGCAACAGAAGACCGGACCCAACAAAAGTGATTGTAAGCATTGTGCTTATAAAAGTCTTTTTTTTTTTCTTTTCTCTTTTCGTGTTCAGTGTTTTGTTTTCAGTTTTGTTTCTCCCTGTTGGCACCATGGACATTGCACCCGTTTTGCTAATGTGCCTTGAACATGGAACTCACTCCCTCGAGGAACACCTAACGGATTATTTGTTCCTAGCCCCTCTTGACACCTTCCCGGATGACATCCTGTGCTCGTTCCTGATCGCCGGACTCAACAGCTCTACAAAAGCACAGTTATCTTGGAAGGGTCCTCAGGGGAGCCTCCAGGAATTCGTGGAGTGGGTGCTGGACACTCGACGATGACGCCAGCCCCACTCACGACCCAGTGCACAACAAGACCACCCAGATGGCGAGGATCTACAACTTGAGCCCACCGCAGACCACGTGAGTAACTCTACCGCGACGTTTGAGCCAGCGCCTGTTGGAGCGACCGAGCCGAACAACGCGAGGGAGCCTGAGCACCACGAGTCTGACCAGGTGTGCGAGCCGGCTGCTACATCCACCGCCGAGGTAGTTCTAGTGGACATTGAGGGCATGGAAGTGAGCCCTATCCACCCTCCTGCCACTGAGAGTGAGTTTTTGGAAACTGCATGGGATCTATGTCATTTTGGAGATACTGAACCCTTGGATCTATTGTTGGAATCTGTTTATCATGTCCCAAGTTCTCTGTCCCCACCCATCCTCCCTCTCCCACCTCCACTCCAAAATGACTGAGACTGTTTTTTTTTTTTTTTCATATGGATATCTGTTCTACCATGCAAGACCATCTTCAGTCCCCAACCAGTTTTGCTACCCTGTCTTCACTGTCTCCCATCAGCCCCTCTGTTCCACCTCTACCTCTCCTCAGTGGCGTGGTTACATCGTTGGACTCCTGGGAGTCATCTCCTCCAGGGCTTCGGGAGTCCTTGGCTCCGCCTTTAACCTCTGCATGCTCCAGTCCACCTCGACCCGATGCCCTGACTCCCACGCCTGCGCTCCTTCCACCCTGTGTCACCAGTGACCATCGGACCTTCAGCTTCGCTGGACTCCCTTGGTACGTCGGCTCGGCTTCGGTCGGACTCCACTCAACCTACGCCACGGACTTACGGTCCTCTGCCCTCCGGCCCTCCACCCCTTCAGCTGTGGTTAGCTCCGCCCTCCCTCAGGCTCCACCTCCACCCTCGGTCGCCCCAGCTCTACCTCAGGGGGTCGTCACTGCGGCTCCGTCGCAGTCGCAGAGGGCTTCAGTGTCTGGTCGCAGCATCGGCTCTGGGGCTACGCGGTGGGCTCCCACGTCGACATCGCCTCCTGTCATTGCCATGAAGTCATCTAGCTGTCTTCCACCTCATCTCCTCCCTCCAGCGACGTCGCCGTGGAGAACAACCCTGGTTGTGCACTGGGGTACCATCAGCCTGTCCCTGTTCAAGGTCATCCACCAAACTTCACCACTTCCTGCACCACCCTGGACTCCTTTATTCTGGCTCCTCCCGGTGAGCCGTCCGCCTCCCGAACCACCACCTACATCCCATCTTCATCAAAGATGCGCCTTTCCGGGAGGGGGCGTAATGTTACATATTCAGTCACATTCTGTTATGTCACATGATCCCCTTTGTTCTGTTTTTCCGCCATCATCAGTCACCATGGACACTACTCATTTGTCACAGCTGTTTGTCATCTTGGTTTATTACTCTGTGTATTTAGGTTCCTGTTTTACCCATGTTCATTGTCCAGTCTCGTTTGCTATGAGTTGTTGCGTGTACTCCTGTATCTGTTGGATTTCTCTAGTAAAGACTTATATTATCTCCTTTTGTCGTGTGATTCCTGCGTAAGCAACTGTAACAACAAATTGTTTTACTTAAATTATTAAAAATAATTTAAAAGGTACTTGTGGCATACATTTAAATTGACGCCATGGTGTTTTTTATTTGTCGTGTCTGATTTAGATCTGTGTCCTAAACTGATACGTTGACGTATGTGACACCAGCATATTTTTAAATGCTGCATATTTTTGCAAACACACCTTTCGCATGTTGCGCCTCCGACTCAAACGTCAAAAAAGCTTGTGAAGGCACGTCCCCACAGGTAAAAATGGGCTACTCTCAATAAAAGTTCCAACATATTAGAAATACTTTTCACTGTGTTTCTATTTATCATAAGCAAGCAAATGAGTAAACTAACAATGTCTCGAGAGAACGTGAGCGTCTTGCATATTAGCTATAAACCCATCCAATGTAACTCTATTGGCCACATTTATTTACATGACGCACCACACAGCATACCCGGTTAAAAGTCACCACTCGCCACTACACACACACACACACACACACACACACACACACACACACACACACACACACACACACACACACACACACACACACACACACACAGTTTGTGTGTACAACATTGTCACCTAGTAAACATGCAGCTGAGAGGGCTGACGTGACTTGGACTGCTTTCTGTGTTTTCTGCACTGTGGCCCTGATGAAGAATACAAATATACGTTATGTCAGTGTAACAATTCTAGTCTCCCATATGTTTCATATGGTTCAGAATTTTGAATAGTATAGCCCACCTAGTGACAGCTAGTTTTTTGACAGCCAAATAGTACATGGTATCATCAATTTGATATGGCAATAATACAAAATATTTAGTGTAGGGCTGCACGATTTATCGCGATAAAAATCGCACACGATATGGCAAAGGCTGCGATTATCTAATGCGTGGCTTGTCAGAGCTGTTAGGCTCTGTGATCAGTAGTAAATGCTTCTCCATCTGAAATCCAGAGGGCGCTCTTGCGCAGAAACGTACTCGGTTACTAACGTAACCTCGGTTCCCTGAGATACGGAACGAGTACTGCGTATGGGGAAAGGTCTCCCTTTTTCCCCGCTGCTGAAGCCTTTTTCAATAACGCAGTGTAACTGCATCGTCATTGGTTCACTCATAGACAAGTTGTTGAACCAATGACGACGCGGCATATGGCGACAAAGCGCGCGAATATTCCCGCCGAAATGGGTGGGGTTACGGGCTATATAAGCAGGCGTTTCGCCATAGGATTTCAGTGTAATCGACTGAAGCGATGACCCTGAAGCCGCAGCCTCGTGGCACGGCAAGTGACGCAGTACTCGTTCCGTATCTCAGGGAACCGAGGTTACGTTAGTAACCGAGTACGTTCCCTTTCGATACTTCACTCGTACTGCATATGGGGAACGAATTCAACCACGCCGTGCCACGGCTGGGAACGATACAGCCTGAATTTGGACACATGGAAGGGGGTCCAAGAAAACAAGCGAGAAGGCAAAGCCTTAATCGAACTCTCTGGTTACACTTTAAGGAAATAATTCCTGGGGTTGTGTGAGGCGGAACTCACTAGAGGCCGCTAAATCACACTGAAAGAACCCGAGCTTGCAAGGTCGGGACATCGAGATGATAGAATCTAACAAAAGTGGACAGCGAAGACCAGCCGGCCGCCTCACAGATGTCCTGAATGGAAACTCCGTTGGACCAAGCCCACGAGGAAGCCATTCCTCTAGTGGAGTGGGCCCTGACTCCTATGGGGCAGTCTGCACCCAGTGAGGAGTAGCACAGGTTAATAGCGTCCACTACCCAACGGGAGAGGCGCTGTTTTGAGACCGGAGACCCCTTGAGCAGAGAGCGAGATGACCTGAGCTCTAAACGGGGTTGAGAGCACCTTAGGAACGTAGCCATGCTTAGGTTTGAGAACAACCTTCGAGTCTCCTGGCCCAAATTCGAAGCATGCAGGGCTCACAGAGAGGGCCTGCAAATCGCCAACGCGCTTAACTGATGCTAGTGCTAGTAGCAGAGCGGTCTTCAGCGTTAAGGGTCTGAGATCGACTGAATCCATTGGCTCAAAGGGGGGTCCCTTTAAGGCTCTGAGGATCAGAGAGAGGTCCCAAGTGGGAACGGTGAGGGGGCGAGGAGGATTCAATCGCCTAGCGCCCCTCAGGAAAAGGATCACAAGGCCGTTACGTCCCACTGATTGGCCAGCAATGGGAGCATGGAAAGCTGCAATAGCTGCTACGTAAACCTTAAGAGTAGAAGGGGTGCGCCCCATTTCTAAGAGTTCTTGGAGGAAGGACAGTATGGAGGATACGTCACTTTCCACGGGGTCTATGTTGCGTGAGGAACACCAATCAACAAAGACCGCCCATTTCTGGTCGTAGAGGCGTCTCGTGGACGGAGCTCTAGCCTGAGAAATGGTATTTAGAACGTCCCCGGGGAGGATGGACGGCTCCCATCGAGGGACCAGAGGTGCAGAGCCCAAAGCTCCGGCTGTGGGTGCCAGATCGTTCTGTTTGCCTGAGAGAGGAGGTCCCGTCTCAGGGGAATAGGCCAGGGGGCTCTCAGGGAGAGCTTGAACAGCTCCGAGGACCAAACCTGGTTCCTCCAGAGCGGGGCTACCAGAAGGACTCTGTGTTGGTCTTCTCCGATGCGCCTGATAACCTGAGGGATCAGTGCGATCGGAGGAAAGGCGTAAAGGAGCGTGCTGGGCCATGTATGGGCCAGAGCATCGACTTCCTTCGAGAAGAATGTTGGGCAATGAGAGTTGTCTTCTGAGGTGAAGAGGTCTATCTCTGCCCTCCCGAAGAACTCCCAAATCTTGAGGACTACTTGGGGGTGGAGCATCCACTCGTCGGAGGGGATGTTGCTCCGTGACAACATGTCTGCGCCCAGATTGTTCCTGCCAGGAACATGAGTCGCTCTGAGCGACTGAAGCCTCGGATGAGCCCATTCCAGGAGACGTTTCGCCAGAGCGCATAAGCGGCTGGACGAGAGACCGCCCTGGTGGTTTAAGTATGACACCACCGTCATACTGTCCGACCGGACTAGACCATGACGTCCTGTCAAGTGAGTCTGAAAAGACTGCAGGGCCTTCATCACTGCTAGCATCTCTAGACAGTTGATGTGAAGATGGCTTTCCTCGTGACTCCACGAGCCGAAGGCCAGTCTGCCCTCGCACACAGCGCCCCAACCCGAGTTGGAAGCGTCCGTTGAGAGCACCGTCCTTCGTGAGACCGCCTGTAAGGGCACTCCGCGCTTGAACCACATGGGGTCCATCCAAGGTTTCAGGGCTAGAAGACAGGCCTGATTGACCTTGAGACATAAGCGGCCGTGCCGCCAGGCGCTGGGAGGAACCCGGAACTTCAACCAGTACTGAAGAGGCCGCATTCGAAGAAGGCCGAGCTGCAGCACCGGGGAGGCGGAAGCCATCAGCCCTAGTAGCCTCTGGAAAAACTTCAGAGGGAGACAGGCTTTGTTCTTGATAGAGGCCGTGAGCTGCTGAATCGCTAGAGCACGCTCCGGCAGGACTACTGCCGACATACGGACTGAGTCGAAAACTGCCCCCAGAAACGAAATTCGCTGGGTTGGGCATAGCGAGCTCTTGGCTAGGTTGACCCTGAGACCCAGACATTGTAAATGGCTGAGGAGCACGGATCTGTGGTGTTCCAGCACGACTCGCAAACGGGCTAGGATGAGCCAGTCGTCGAGATAATTCAGGACCCGGATTCCCATCTGCCTCAGAGGGGAAAGCGCCGCGTCCATGCACTTGGTGAAAGTGCGAGGAGCCAGAGACAGCCCGAAGGGCAGGACCGTATATTGGTATGCCACCCCCTCGTATGCGAATCTCAAGAATCGTCTGTGATGGGGGGCTATCTGGATTTGAAAGTACGCATCCTTCAGGTCCAGCGAGCAGAACCAGTCCTCGGGGCAAATGTGCGCAAGGATCTGATTCAGCATCAGCATTTTGAACTTCCGTCTCATGAGGGAGTGATTCAAAAGTCTGAGATCTAGAATGGGTCTGAGACCACCATCCTTCTTGGGGACCAGAAAATAACGGCTGTAAAAGCCTGACCCGCTCTCTGTCGGGGAAACTATTTCCACAGCTCCCTTCTTTAGCAATGTCATAACTTCGGCCCGGAGGACATGTGCGTCGTCTGGATTGACCGAGGTTTGAAGCACCCCGCCGAAGCGAGGGGGCCGTCTTGCAAACTGGAGCGAGTAGCGCTTGGTTACGATCCCCATAACCCAATCCGACACATCGGGGATGGCCCTCCAGGCCTCGGCCCGAGTGGCGAGGGGTTGAATGACATCGGATGACGGACCGCCGTTGAGGGGGGCGTACACCGAGAGGGGTGGAAGAGGAAATTTGCTCTTTTTGAGATGAGGTAAAATATTGTTTGCCGTGAAAATGGCGTTTGGGGTGGGCGCAACAGGAGTGGGCCCATCTATCACTTGGAGCATGTTTCCCACGCCCGGAATTAAACGAGGCGGAGGGGAAATTTCTCGTGGGAGCTTTTGGGGCTGTCCGGTCCCAAAGGGACGATCCCCCATCCTCTTCCTTCCTGACGAATCAGGACGACTTTGGAGGCACCGGGTCCAGCACAATCTTGGGCCGGGGTCCCTGGCGTCTCGGGAAGGGAGGGCGCTTCGGATGGCGTGAGCGCTGACGATGCTCCTGGGGTGGCGCCGCCTGTGTTGCGGGTGGGGCTGGCTTGTTCTGCTGAGCCGGCGCAGTCCTGGGGCGGCTGGATGCAGAAGCAGAGCTGGAGCGCTTCGGCAAGAAATGTCTCATAGCCTGAGACGATTTCTGCGCAGCAGTAAAGCGCTCAGTAAAGCCGTCCACTGCAGGCCCGAAGAGACCAGAGGGAGAGACCGGGGCATCCAAGAAGGCCGTCTTGTCTAGGTCCTTGATCTCCGTTAGGTTGAGCCACAGGTGGCGCTCCAAAACTACCAGGCTGGCCATGGAACGCCCGATGGCCTGGGCCGTGGCCTTCGTGGCTCGCAGGGCAAGGTCGATGGTGCTGCGAAGATCCTTGAAAGCCGGCGCGTCAATTCCAGACTCGTCCAGGGAGCGGAGGAGTTTGGCCTGGAAAACTTGAAATATGGCCATAGTATGGAGCGCGGAGGCAGCCTGGCCCGCCGAGGTGTAAGCCCGTCCAGCCAGAGTAGAGGTGGTCTGACAGGGCTTGGAAGGAAGGGCCCTCTTAGTCTTCCATCCCACAGCCGCGGGAGGGCAGAGGTGAGCAGCCACCGCTTCGTCTAGGGGTGGCAGGTGCTCGTAACCCTTTTCTTCGGCGCCAGTAAGGGCGGAGCGGTGCGTCTTGTGAAGGCGGGCGGAATACGGAGCGCGCCACGACTTTGTGAGCTCCTCGTGGACCTCGGGAAAAAAGGGCGCTGAGCGCTGGCGAGGTGCTTGGCGGCGGCCTGGCAGGAACCATTCGTCCAGGCGGCTGCGAGATGGCTCCTCTGGAGGGGCCCATTCGAGGTCCAGCTCTTCCACGGCTCTGGACAGGACGCGGAAAAACTCGGCATCCATGCCCTGGCCGTGCTCAACGGGCTCCAAGGGAGGCGGGGGAGCGGTGTCTTCCGGCTCGCCAGCCCATCCTTCCCCTTCGGAAGCTGCAAGTGACATGGAGTCATCCTGCTCGTCGTCTGTTCCACCAAATGAGACGAGGTCACTTGCTTCGGCAGAGGGACGCTGCTCAGGGCGGGAGAACAGGACGGGAGAGGGTTCCCTCGGAGGAGAAAGCGAGGCACGCGGGGGCTGGGCCGGCGTGAGCTCGTCTAACTCCGGGCGCTGAGTCGCTCTACCCCGCTGTCTCTTCCTGGCCGGTTCGCGGGAGGAAGAAGACGGGAGGGCGCGAGCGGCGAGATCGCCCTCCGTGAAGAAGGCGACCCGCGAGCGCAGGGAACTGAGACTCATGCACTCGCAGTGCGGGCATGAGTCTCCAGCAAGCGCGCCGTCCGCATGGGGCTTGCCCAGGCAGGCGACGCACTCAGCGTGACCGTCGCTATCGTGCAGAGGGGCCCTGCACGTAGCACATGAGTGACGGGGCATCGTGAGACGCTGGTGCTGTTAAAACGGCAGTTGGGTGGCTCTTTGTAGAGCGGCGAGGGCCGCGGAAGCTCTTTTAGAAGCGGTAAAAACCGCTGAAATGAAGGAAGCACAGGAAGCGGCCGGGAGCGGGAAGCGGGAGGCGGCGGCTCAACGATGGCGCTGAGGCTGCAGTCAGGGAGGGCGCCGGCGCTGTCCTCGTCCGGCGAGTCCAGGCGAGTCCGCTGCGGGAGCCTCTTCAGACGGCGGCGAGAGCTGTCAGGAAGGCGGCGAGCTTCTTCGGCTTCAGGCGGAGATCAGCGAAGAGATGAGAGGTCGTCGCTGAAGGAGAAAACACTGAAATCCTATGGCGAAACGCCTGATTATATAGCCCGTAACCCCGCCCATTTCGGCGGGAATATTTGCGCGCTTTGTCGCCATAGGCCGCGCAGCTATGCCGCGTCGTCATTGGTTCAACAACTTGTCTATGAGTGAACCAATGACGATGCAGTTACACTGCATTATTGAAAAAGGCTTCAGCAGCGGGGAAAAAGGGAGACCTTTCCCCATACGCAGTACGAGTGAAGTATCGAAAGGGAACTCAAAATATGCCCTGCAGCAGAAGAAGATAACACGCATCATATCACTGTAGCTGAATAAACAGAAGATTGAAATGCTTTGATTAATAAACACACGACTGCCTTATTCTGTGTAAGAAGCCACATCATCTCACAGAAGGAAGTTCAACTGTCGTTATGAAGTGAGTTTGGAGTAAAAACATGTTATTAAATGTTGTCTTTTGTTGGACAATACGTTGATAAATGCTTCTCGTGTATGAAAAGAAGTTTGAGGCATGTTGCTTTTTCAAATGTACATTATAAGAGACTCAAACTCGCAGTGCTTTCAGATGGATTAGCATTTGGAGCCATACATCATTGACAAGCCGCGCATAAAAAACAATCACAGCCTTTGAGATTTCGTAATCGCACTAAGAATCGCGTTTAAGCAATAATCGCGTTCAAGTTCAATGTTATTTTTCGTGTTGTGCAATACATCGTGCAGCCCTAATTTAGTGTCATTTAAGTTTTTCCAATAATTTAGTGTCGTTGGTGAGGCTTGTTGTGAAAATGGTCTGAGAAGCTAATTTTGGTTAAGAATGGGTACTCTTTGTAGGTAAAAAGTAGTGCTGTCAACACATAGTTTTTTTTTTTTTTCCAGTTTAACACATTAAAAATATCCAACGCAATTAACGCAGCATCCATTTTTTTCTGTCATCCTTTATCTAGCATTACAATATATGATCACGCTCTTATCCATGCAAATGCTTAAAACAAAAATGCTTTTGTTGAGGCTCCTCAGAAGAGAAGTATTGAATGAGTTAAAGTCTTAAATGAAAGTAAAGAGTTGTGAGAAAGCAGGATGCGTGTGATATCCACGTCTGCTGAGAACCAAGTTAAAATAGAGAAAATTACTCACTGCTCTTGACTAAAGAACATTTGTAGCTTTAATAATGATTCATCTTTATTTAATTTAGGCTATAAATCATGCAGTGCAGACTTGGTAACTTTAATTTCTGTAATATCTGTTAGACAGGTAGGAATGACACAGGTAAATATGACATTTATTGGTCTATGTAAGGATTGTTCTAAATTCACTTAAATTAAAAGTTGCTATATTTTTGAAGCCTAATAAATTTTTTTTTTTTTTTTTTTTTTTTTTTTTTTTAAAGATAGCTTTCAATTACACTGTAATGTTGAATGGCTAATTCATGTTTAAAACTGGGGAGTGGGGGGGAATCAATTTCATTGAGACATCAGTAGCAGTATTAGTATCGGAGAGATCTGGACTGGACTGGAAAGTTACTAACTAGCAAAATATCAATGAGTAACAAAGCATGCTGCTATATATTGTGAACAATGAAACCTGTAGTCTAGCACCCTCTTGAGTCCACCAATTCTCAAAGTCCTTTTGGAGTTTCACTTTCGCCTTTTCACGCATCAGCTGTAGATGTTCAATCTCTGTCTTCAACCCTTTTAAATATCCAGATGTGATCTTGTAACTATAAAGAAAAAAATCAATGTAATGCATACAAGACAGTCCATAAAGATCATAACACTGTGAACACTAGTGAATTACAAATATTTTTGTAGTAAAATGAGACGCACTTTTTCTTCTCCTCCTCTATCTGGTTAAGGATTCTTTCCTCAACAGAGTCTGACTCTGATTCTGTTTGGTTTCCTGTTAAGACTAAAGACAAGAGAATAAATGTATACAAGAAATTGGTGTAATGCAATGTGACATAATCCAGAACTCTTTAAATAACTTCAAACACACTGTCAACAACTGCTTGACAACAAGCTTGACAAATTTTCCAGAAGTCAGAATGCAAACAGCAGAACTGAAAACAGCATGCTTTTCCTTCTACTCAAAATGCTAAATATATGGTTCTAAAATATACAGTAACAGCAAAACATTATCATTGTTAAGACTTTATTGTTAATTGTAATAATTTTCAGCACTAATTTTCACTTCGTTTTTTAAATTTAGAAACTATCGCCTGCTTAAATGGTTATCTGCCAGATTTTCCATCTTCATTATTTGTTATCAGCAAAATCAATCACCTAATTGTTTGGTCACATTCTGGTTGCAGAAACTTTTATTAAACACACAAGGTTAATAGCAATGACAGTGTACAGGTGCTGGTCATATAATTAGAATATCATCAAAAAGTTGATTTATTTCACTAATTCCATTCAAACAGTGAAATTTGTATATTATATTCATTCATTACACACAGACTGATATATTTCAAATGTTTATTTCTTTTAATTTTGATGATTATAACTGACAACTAAGGAAAATCCCAAATTCAGTATCTCAGAAAATTAGAATATTGTTACGTCCATAGGGACGTATGAATTTATTTTATGAATTATGTATCTTTTGTTTTTCTCCCCGTTTGCTTTTTTTTTCTCTATGCTGCTCTTGCTCCTCCTGTTTGCTTAACAAGCTCATGAGTGCCACCTGAATCCTATTGCAGCTCGTTAGGTGGAGTATAAATGAAGCTGAAGACTTCCAGTCTGAGAGAGAGACGGGGATACCACCATCTACTGGTCCCAGTGCTGTTTGGTTCCCATTCAGTCGGTCACGTTCGACGTACGTTGGACAGACCGACGAATAGGAATCTCGCTAGAGAGGCCAATCTACTTCGAGTGTAACTAAACGAGCCAATGCACATTGGCATGCAATCATATGCATCAGCTGCTTGCCTCGCAGCACGGGTATATAATGAGCAGCAGGTGCGTTGCATCTTCAGCTTTTCGCTTCGGAGCCAAACCTTCCATGAAGACAGCTACTGAAAGCGAGTGTGGTGAACGAGTCTCTCTTCAAGACGTCTCTTTGTTGCGAGGTGCAGGCGGACAGCGCAGCAGCGGGGCCGATTCTCCTTTTGTTTTTGTTTTTGCCTTTGGTTTGATTGAGCAAAGCTGTAATCAGCGTGAAGGCCGTTCTCACGGCTGGTGAAACGGTGCGCCTAGAGCGCTAAAAAGCTGTTGTTACAGCTGGTAAGAGGAGCGCCTTCAAGGAGAGTGCACACGACAGGCTGCACATTCCCTGTCTGTGCTGCAGCGGCTATTCCCCTGCGTGCTTCAGCACCTAAAAGAGTCAGTCCTTGAAAGAGCTAACACGAGTAGTTCGCGTCTTTTTAAAGATGTCGTTCTACTTGTGTGTTTCTGGATGCGGTCGTTACCTGGCGCCTCGGGATGGTCACCAGCGCTGTATCGCGTGCTTGGGCTTAAGGCACGCTGAGGCAGCGTTTGTGGATGAGTCATGTACCCATTGTGGGAAGATGACCATCGCGGAGTTGCGGTCGAGACTCCACTTTCTGCAAAGGGGTGGAGTCCCGGTCCCGACGCCTCGCTCCAATCCTCCTCAGAGGGTTGCTGCGAGCGGCGGGGCTGGTGACTTGAGGATAACAGTGAGCGCGCTTCCTTCGGGGAACCAACCCCCTAGGAACCCTCCCCCCTTGTGCGCTCCGCAGCCAGTAGAGCTGCCCGCGGAACGTGGTGGACCACCCCAGAGGTGTGTACCATCCGTTTCCTTCGGAGCTCCCCCAGACGACCGGATGTCGATCGCTGCATCGGAGGGTGAGCCTGATACTTCTGGGGAGGATGAGTCGGCGCAGTTGCCTCCTTCGGGGGTGACAACTGTGCCCGACACGGACCCGGAAATGATGGCTATGCTTTCCCGGGCCGCCAACAGGGTCGGGCTCGTGTGGAATCCTCCACCGTGTCCCGAACCCTCGAGGTTGGATGACTGGTATCTCGGGGTGGCCAGGGCTGGATCTCAGCCCCCCACCCCAGTGCCCTTCTTCCCGGAGGTGCATGAAGAGCTCACGGGCACGTGGACGGCACCTTTTACTGCCCGAAACCGTGTCGGTGGGTCCTCCTCCCTCCCCACCCCTGATGGCGGGGCAGCGAAGGGTTACACGCGCATACCCCCTGTGGAACGGGCCGTTGCTATGCAACTGTGCCCTAACTCCACCTGGCGGGGGGAGCCGTCTCTCCCTTCCCGGGCCTGTAAGTACTCGTCGGATCTTACCGGCAAGGCTTATCAGGCCTGTGGGGAAGCTGCCTCTGCCTTACACGCTATGGCGTTGTTGCAGGTCCATCAGGCCAAGGCACTGAGGGACCTGCACGAGGGTGGTCATGATCCACAAGTTCTCCAGGAACTTCGTGCCGCGACGGACCTCGCGCTTCGAGCGACGAAGGTTACGGCGCGGTCAGTGGGTCGTGCGATGTCCACTATGGTGGTCCAGGAACGCCATCTCTGGCTGTTTCTTGCGGACATGAGGGATACCGACAATGTCAGGTTTCTTAATTCCCCCGTGTCCCAGACCGGCCTTTTCGGCGACGCGGTCGAGAACTTTGCCCAACAGTTCTCGGCTGTACAAAGGCAGTCTGAGGCCATCAGTCACATCCTGCCGAGGCGGTCAGTTGCTGCACCTCCACCGCCGGCGGCACCTCAGACTACCCGTCGCCGAGGGCGCCCCCCTGCAGCCGCCCCCGCTCCCGCGCCCCAGCAGCAGCAGCCTCCATCCAAGCGGCGCCGTGGAGCCGGTCGCGGGCGGGGTGCAAGGCCAAGTCCAAGCGGCCCTAGGACGGGCGACCCGGAGATGGAGGGGACTGCTCTTCAGGAGGTGGTGACTGCACCGCTCCTTCCCCAGGAGGAGGGCCGGGTGGAGAATCTTTTGTTGTTTCCTTTTGCTCCGCCGCTGGCTCAACGACCAGCGGTACCCAAATTTTCAATAAAAGAGCAGTTTCCTTTATCTCCGGGTCCGAAGAGGGCTCGAAGAGCAGTGGGAGGGCTAGAACCTCACCACTCTCATCCACCTCTTCTGTCGCCAGCGGACAGCAGCGAGCAGCAGGTAAGCAAATCCTCGACTGCTCCCTCTGTCCACCCGTGGAAGCAGGTAAGTGTTGCACAGCACACTGTGACCCCGCTTCGGGCCGCCTCACACAGAGAGCCTCCCGGGCCGTGTCCCTGCGTTCCACCTCGCTGCCCCGCGGCGGGTACGCCGGTGATCCCCTTGGTGCCGCTGGTGCGGTCTCTGGGAGCCTGGCTAGCGCTCCCCAGTCCGTCTCGCTGGCTCCTCCAGACCATCAGGCTCGGCTATGCGATTCAGTTCGCCCGGCGTCCCCCCAAGTTCAGGGGCGTCCTCTTCACTTCAGTGAAAGATGTCGATGCCCCTGTTCTGCATGCGGAGATCGCAGTCCTACTGGCGAAGGACGCGATAGAGCCGGTCCCTCCAGCCGATTTGAGGTCAGGGTTCTACAGCCCCTACTTCATTGTACCCAAGAAAAGCGGCGGGTTACGACCGATCTTGGACCTGCGAGTTTTGAATCGGAGCCTTCACAAGCTACCGTTCAAAATGCTTACGCAGAAACGCATTTTCGAGTGCATCCGTCCCCAAGATTGGTTTGCAGCGATCGACCTGAAGGACGCGTACTTTCATGTTTCGATTCTTCCGCGACACAGGCCATTCCTGAGATTCGCGTTCGAAGGTCGAGCATATCAGTACAGAGTCTTACCCTTCGGGCTGGCCCTGTCTCCCCGCGTCTTCACGAAAGTCGTGGAGGGAGCCCTTGTTCCCATGAGAGAACAGGGTGTTCGCATTCTCAACTACCTGGACGACTGGCTCATTCTAGCACAGTCTCGGGATCAGTTGTGCGAACACAGGGACTTAGTGCTCAGGCACCTCAGCCAGTTGGGGCTTCAGGTCAACTGGGAGAAGAGCAAACTCGCCCCAGTGCAGAGGATCTCTTTTCTCGGTATGGAGTTGGATTCGGTCGAACGGGTAGCACGCCTCACAGAGGAACGTGCTCGGTCGGTGTTGAACTGCCTGAATACGTTCAATGGCAGGACAGCGGTCCCACTGAAGTTTTTTCAGAGGCTCCTGGGGCATATGGCGGCTGCAGCGGCTGTAACACCGCTCGGTCTGCTTCATATGAGACCGCTTCAGCACTGGCTTCATGGCCGAGTCCCGAGATGGGCGTGGCAACGCGGCACGTTCCGGGTGCCAATCACTCAGGAGTGCCGCCGTACTTTCAGCCCGTGGTCGGACCCCTTGTTTCTTCGGGCAGGAGTCCCTCTAGAACAGGTGTCCCGGCATGCTGTGGTCTTCACAGATGCTTCTACCACCGGCTGGGGTGCCACGTACAACGGGCATGCAGTCTCAGGGGTTTGGACGGGACCCCATCTGCATTGGCACATCAATTGCCTCGAGTTGCTGGCAGTACGCCTTGCGCTGAGCCACCTCAAAGGCCTGCTTCACGACAAGCATGTACTGGTCCGTACGGACAACACTGCGACCATTGCGTACATCAACCGTCAAGGTGGTCTACGCTCCCGTCGCATGTCACAACTCGCCCGCCATCTCCTCCTGTGGAGTCGGAAGCATCTGAGGTCGCTTCGCGCCATTCATGTCTCCGGTGTGCTCAACCGTGTGGCCGACGAGCTATCACGAGCTGCGCTGCCCGGAGAGTGGCGACTCCACCCCCAGGTGGTTCAGCTGATCTGGAGAGAGTTCGGAGAGGCTCAGGTAGACCTGTTTGCCTCACCAGAAACCTCCCACTGCCAGTTGTTTTACTCTCTGACCGAGGGGACACTTGGGACAGATGCACTGGCTCACAGCTGGCCCCGGGGCCTGCGCAAATATGCGTTTCCCCCAGTGAGCCTACTTGCACAGACCCTGTGCTAAGTCAGGGAGGATGAGGAGCAGGTCTTGTTAGTTGCGCCTTACTGGCCCAACCGGACCTGGTTCCCAGAACTCTCACTCCTCGCGACAGCCCCTCCCTGGCCCATCCCTCTGAGGAAAGACCTTCTTTCTCAGAGACGGGCCACTCTTTGGCACCCGCATCCAGACCTCTGGAAACTCCATGTCTGGTCCCTGGACGGGACGCGGAGGTTCTAGGTGACTTACCCCCTGAGGTACTTAACACCATCACTTCGGCACGTGCACTGTCTACGAGACGTACTTACGCCTCGAAGTGGAACCTGTTCGTCGAGTGATGTTCTTCTCGTTGAGAAGACCCCCGAAGATGCTCGATCGGAGTCGTGCTTTCCTTCTTGCAGCAAGGTTTGGAGCGTAGGCTGTCCCCCTCCACCCTCAAAGTCCATACTGCTGCCATATCCGCTTACCACGACCACATAGATGGCAAATCTGTTGGTCAGCACGACCTGGTCATCAGGTTCCTTAGGGGGGCGAGACGGTTAAATCCTCCTCGTCCCCCATCCATACCCTCTTGGGACCTTACTCTGGTGCTCAGAGCACTCCAGATTGCACCCTTTGAGCATTTGCTGTCAGCAGACTTAAAGATTCTCTCTATGAAGACTTTGCTGCTGGTGGCATTGGCCTCCATCAAGAGGGTAGGGGACCTGCAGTCATTATCGGTCGACGAATCGTGCCTAGAGTTCGGGCCGGGTGACAGCCACGTGGTACTGAGACCCCGGCCTGGCTACGTGCCCAAGGTTCCTACCACTCCCTTCAGGGACCAGGTAGTGAGCCTGCAAGCGCTGCCCTCGGAGGAGGCAGACCCAGCCCTGGCTTTGCTCTGTCCAGTTCGCGCCTTGCGACTGTACTTAGACAGAACTCGAAGCTTCAGGACCTCAGACCAACTCTTTGTCTGTTACGGAGGCCAGCAGAAGGGAAAGGCTGTCTCCAAGGCGTGCCCTGCCCTGCCCGCTCAGGTTGCATGCCCACTCCACGAGAGGTGTGGCATCCTCCTGGGCGCTGGCTCGTGGCGCCTTGCTAACAGACATTTGTAGAGCTGCGGGCTGGGCGACACCTAACACATTCGCTAGATACTATAGCCTTCGTGTCGAGCCGGTCTCCTCCCGTGTTCTCGCCTCAGGTCAGAGGCACGGAGAGGCCCCGGCTTAGTGTCGGCTTGCTGCGCTACATGCGCATTCTATTCTCCAGAGAGTCCCTACGGGCAGACCCTGTTGAGTCCTCCGGTTACCCTTCGGCAGCCGACGTGGCGGAGCGTCTGGCGCCAGGCCTATACTCCGTTGTATCCTTGAGAACCGGATTTAGGCTGGGTTCCATATGTGTGACCCTACGGGGATCCCATATGGCTTTTTCCACGGCTGCTCCTAAACGAAGCCCGTGTCTTTCCCTCTGGGAGAACCCATCTCTCACCGAGTGGAGTCACCCCAGTTCTTCCATATGTTGTACAACCTACAAGGTTAGTCCATATGTACTTATCCATATAACTCCTTCGGGGAAGGATATGGCTTCCGCAGCGTTCCTTATCGCATGTAAGGCTACGCTTTCCCAGTGTTATCCAATTGTCGCACTGAGTGGGTTTTGGGAACAACAGTGATCGACCCTCTCTGCGTGAGCCTGGTCCCACCGTCCTTAGGCAAGGGGGTTCAGGTGGCTCACGACAGAGCGCTGGAAGAGGGCAGCTCCTGTGGCGCTTTGGTAGGGATTCCTATTCGTCGGTCTGTCCGACGTACGTCGAACGTGACCGACTGAATGGGAACGTCTCGGTTACATAGGTAACCCTCGTTCCCTGAAGGAGGGAACGGAGACGTACGTCCCGTCGCCACAGGCGTTGTCCTGCTGATGCTGCCGCCTGTTGGGTTCGGCTCCTCAGCGAAAACCTGAAGATGCAACGCACCTGCTGCTCATTATATACCCGCGCTGCGAGGCAAGCAGCTGATGCATATGATTGAATGCCAATGTGCACTGGCTCGTTTAGTTACACTCAAAGTAGATTGGCCTCTCTAGCGAGATTCCTATTCGTCGGTCTGTCCGAAGTACGTCTCCGTTCCCTCCTTCAGGGAACGAGGGTTACCTATGTAACCGAGACGTTTCTTTTTGTGAATATTGTTTTGCTTGTAGTGTTCAGGTAAAAAGCTGTGATGTGTTTCAGCTAATGTGCGTATACTTAAAACTTTACAACAATTAAGTGGGCTTCAGTTGACTGTTTACCTATGCTGTCTAGTGTTTCAGCTAATTTTTTTCCCAACCCTGAGACTTGTGTAAGCTGAGCAGCGTTGAGCTTTTCAGTTAATTTAAGAGTTACTTGTGAACATCAGTTATCCAATTCAGTTGCCTTAATTGTCTTGATATTCTAAGTTATTTCTTTTTATTTATGTAGGGAGGTGGATGCCTTTGTTTTATTTAAGAACCTTATTTTCTCTTATGTAGAAAGGGCGTTAGGGAATTGTGTTTTGTATTTTTAATTTCTTTTGGTAGGTAAGTTATCCCTTAACTCTAAGAATCCTTTTGTTATTTTGGCCTCTCCCCTCCTGAAGTCTTTTTGTTAATTCTTATCAGTTGTTTAATAAATCTTGTTACTTTTGAATCTTGTGTTTGAGCATTATTGTACTTGCCCTGGGACCTGGAGACGGCGGTTCTCTCATTCTCTCCACTTTTTTTTTTTTTTTTTGTTACTTGCCGCCTCTTACCCCTAGATTTTTTTAAAGAGGGACTCGTAACAATATTGTGAAAAGGTTCAATATTGAAGACACCTGGTGCCACACTCTAGTCAGCTAATTAACTCAACACATGCAAAGGCCTTTAAATGGTCTCTCAGTCTAGTTCTGTAGGCTACACAATCATGGGGAAGACTGCTGACTTGACAGTTGTCCAAAAGGCGACCCCAAGGAGGGCAAGACACAAAAGGTCATTGCAAAAGAGGCTGGCTGTTCAGAACTCTGTGTCCAAGCACATTAATAGAGAGGCGAAGGGAAGGAAAAGATGTGGTAGAAAAAAAGTGTACAAGCAATAGGGATAATTAAACCCTGGAGAGGATTGTGAAACAAAACCCATTCAAAAATGTGGGGGAGATTCACAAAGACTGGACTGCAGCTGGAGTTAGTGCTTCAAGAACCAATACACACAGACGTATGCAAGACATGGGTTTCAGCTGTCAAAATACAAAGGGGAAAACCACTCAGATGACAAACAAAACTTCATATTGAACACCAGACCCTGCTTAAATAGTCTGAGGTGATTGGTAGATAGAAAACAAGTGCAAGAGAGTCCTCTGGATGGTGGAGCTTGTGGCCTCCTTTTCAGAGCAAGGCGCAGAGACGGCTGGACTCGAGGAGGAAAAAGCAGGTTTTAAAGGAGGTGATTAATCACATATGCAAGTAGCATGGGTAATCGATTCCCTCTAGTTGTGAGGGCGACTTTATATATACCCTTGCCCCTTCTTCCTCCGCCTCCTGGGTTTTGGTTTCATGTAACATACTCAGGTGCTGCTTTAACAGTCAGGCTGGTGACTGGGCCTCTGTTAATACATTTCTAAAGGCCTGCCTTCTGGCTTGATAGTGTAAAAGGCTCTTTTAGGCTTTAATGAATCCTAGATTCCATCCCTCCTTGTTAAAGAATATGGGAGGAGGAGTCTTTGGTATTCGAGCCCCAGGAAAATGAGCTGGGTCTATATTACTAAATATGTTGACCTTTTGTTCCGGTATAGTTTTTCCTGAGTATGTAATCAGAAAAAGTAAGGGTTTTTTGGGCAAACTGAAGTTTGATAGGTTGGCTAGAATGATATATTGTGCAGGCCACAAAATGGCTGCCTCGTAGCCACCTGTTGTTTAGAGTAGCTTCTCATCTGCTGTTTGCTTGAGTAGTTTGAGTTAGCACTCGTCACTTCAGTTAGTATCTATGTCTAGGTCAGCCCTGACCGGCCGCCTGACATTGTGGCTTGTGAGCTTCACTTTCTTTCTCCTTTCCATGAGATTTGGAAGTGAAGACTGGGCCCCATTAGGTTTGTGGCCCTGTGTTAGGCCCGTAGCTTAGCGGCCAGGCTAGAGCTTGGTCAGGCATGTTATATATTAACCCTATATATACTATCCTATGTAAACGTATAGTTCCTAGTTCTGGCCTCCTCCCGAGGGAGTTGTTAAGCCATATGCCCATTGTCCCCTTGTTTATGTAGGTGCAATTGGTGAGTTAACAGCTAAGGTTGTAGACTGTTATTACACTCCCTGGTGCTGTTTTTCTCAGGTGGTAGGCCCTTATCTTTGCGTAGGTAAGTTATGCAGTGTATGCAAGCCCCACTTTCTAGAACATTTCATGCTATATAAACTGTTTTTCCCTGAGCCACTTGATTTCCCATTCAAGTCTGAGTTGACGGCACTAGCTTTGTAGCCTCCGTCCTCTAGGGCTCAGTACAAATTTGAGAATCTGTTTGTAGAGAACATTTATCCTCTATAGGATGGCATGTGTTTCAATGTGGCATGTGTTTGCTTTGAGTTCTAGCCTTTTTGCCCTACATTTGTTACGTGTGCTTTACTTTAACCCTCTGGAGGCTGATTTGGGGCTTGGAGAAGTTTTGACATGCCCTGACATTTGTGCTTTTTTCAGTTGTTCATAAACATATAAATGACAAAAGTGTCATTAAACTGTATTCAGCACAAACTAGGCTACAATATTATGTGAGGAACATGTATGTACATGTTTGTGTTTTTGAAGGAATAACATTTATGCGTGGTTATTGAAAAAACAAAAAACTTAAGTCACTGAAATAAGGCCAAAAAAAGTATAGTAAATCTGTGTTTACAATACTTTAGGGTATTGGAGGTTGTAGACTAGTGTTTTTGCTTCAAAATTATGTAAAAATTATGCTGCCTATTTCTTCATATAAAACAATATATTGATTTAGTTTTTGTAAGACACTTGCCAAGAAACACAGTATGCGAGGAGGCGTGAATCACCACTGAAAATGGGCCATTCTCACCACTTTCACAGTCTGGTTTCTATTTAGCTCCCTTTGGTGATCTTGACAACAGCTATATTGCATATAACTTTGGATTGTAGGCTCTTATGTTTTTAGCCTCCTTCTAGTTTAGCAGCTTATGTTTCAAGTGCTGATGTTATGTGATCATAGTTTGCTCACATAATTTTACACTGCCACAGGTTTATGCTATGTGTCTGTTTGAGGTAGTAGGCCTTGTTAGGCCTCCCTTAGACCATGTTGGCATTTATTGGTTCCCTGTAGTCACTTTCATTAGGGTACATTGCCTGTTGGAATGTGTAAGCTATAGCTCAGGTCGTAGTTAGCTTCCCACAATTGTTGCTGGGTTAAAGCTGGTTCCCTGTAAGCTTGGTTCCCTTATATTCACTAGCTGGCGCCATGTGTCACTGAAATGGTAGGCCCTAATAAGGCCTCCTTTTTAGTTTACATGTTGGCACAGTTTTGTGTTTATATGGTACAAACGAGCTGAACGCCACGTGTTGCTGAACTTGCAGGCCCCATAAGGCCTCCTTTTTAGCTGGCATGCTGGCAGGATGCTTGTGAATCCCAATACCACCATTGGCCACGCCCTACCTCTGCTTTGAGTAGGCCTTAGTCAGGCCTCTCGTGGAGTATGGTGGCGGAATATGCATTCCTTCTCTCAATATGATGCTGAAAGGTTTCCACTGAATGCATGGCCTGAAGGTTGGTATGGTTATGGTCGCCACTAGCTGATGCCATGTGTATACTAGGGTAGGCCCTCTGGGCCTCCTGGATAGCATGTTGGAGTTCAGTTGGGTACTCCTCTTACTTTGAGAGTAAAAAGGTGCTTTTACTGAGTACGTTCCTGAGGGGCTGACCTCTCAGGGTGAGCTTTTGTGGAAAAAACCTTACTGAGGTTTGGTTTTAACTCCATCTGCCTCCTTGAGTCTGGGTCTCTAACTCTGGTTGAGCTAAATAGCTACCTAGTATCTAGGTTGATTCTATTTCATGCTCCTAGAACCCTAATGGCCACTAGACTAACGCCGTATGTTTTGAAGGTTTAAGGCCCTCTGGGCCGCCTTTTTGAACATACTAGCGTATGTTATAGTGTACTTCTCTCAATAGAGAACTATTAAATACAATTCTGGTTGGCCAGGGCCCCAGGTGATAATTTAACCTCCTTTTGGTTTGGTTATTTGTCCTTCCTGGTGCTTCAAACACTGCCACAAGCTGATGCCACGTGTCTGCTGAGGTCATAGGCCCATCTAAGGCCTTCCTTAGTGCGTGATGGCGTAGGTTGTACTCCTCTTGCTTTAAAGAGTAAAAAGGTTCTTTTACTGAGTACACTGCTCATTGGATTGTGTTAGGTGGACTGTCATGTCTACAGTCTAAATAGCTGTTACTGAAGTCATATATCCTGCTCCCAGCAAGACAGGTGTTCAAGGTGAAGGCCACCATTGATCGTCCTACTAATGTGACAAAGTGCTTTTCATATGTGAGTCATGCTCCATATAGAGCTACTATCATGATGTAGACCCCTTCTGGCCTCCATGGTTATGTGCCCACAGTATGGTCTACCTGTTAGGTTGAGCTTTGTACTTCCCTGATAGGGTTGTCTGTGTAATAGTGCTTAGCTCCCTAAGCTGATCATTGGTCGAAGGCTTTCATAGGCCTCCTCCTGAGAATCAGCCAAGGCTGTTTTATGCTCCCCTGTATCAGGGTTTCTAGCGCACTGCCTCCTCAGTGCAAATAATCAAGCGCTAAGTAGATCCTAGGATGAGCGGATTATCCTCCCCTCAATACGAGGGTTTATAGCACTCAGGTGAGTTCTGCTCTCCAGGATGCCCGTCTCTACGCGTGGGTTTGAGTTGCTTACTGCCCTTCTTGCAGTCACTCTTACCTGATTTCTTCTCTGAAGAATGAGTTATTGAGATTCTGTATTCAGACAGGGTTGGCCAAGACTAAGTTTGTCCTTTATCAGACCAGGTCGGCCTCCCTGGTGGCATTGGGGGTGACTTTGTTCCCCTCTAGTGACTGGCCGGGACTCCTTTCAGTTCCCTGGCCACATTCCCTTTAAAGGACCACTTTTTCCTCGGAAAAGTTGGTCCCAGATGCCTTGAGTGGCCTTAGTAGGCTTTCTACGGAATTTCTACGGAAGTTCAGATGCCCTCACTCCGCGACACACCATTAATGCCCGCACGCACGTGCGCCACGCCCCACCTCACCTCGAGTTTGCTGCTGGCTGAAAACTTGTGACAACTATTCCCACGAAAATGCAACTGCTGTCTGGCAATGAGAAGCGAAAAAGAAAAAAGCCCTAGATGAATGCATCCCATGCATTTCTCTCAGGTAGGCTAGCCTATGTTCACAAACCTGAAAATTTTGGCTATTTAAGGGTTATTTATACATTTAACGCTGCATTAATAGTTTGACCACCATCAACACATCTGCCTGATTTGATACTAATGAAATTTATGTCATATTATAATTTCAATTATTTTATTGTGCATTCCATGGACGCACATCCATAAACCACATTTTTAGACAGTTTTCTAAGGATGCATGGTTTATTAAAACTATTTAAAAATCATAATACAGTATTAGTTACATAACGCTATTCTTAAATCTACGCTCTCACAGGATAATACATCAATAAAAGTTTAAACCCTCGCTCTGTCTTTGCATGTTTGATGTCCACATATTCGCTGAAGAAATTACAGTGGCTGTAGCATTTCTATCACAAAGAAGTGACCGAATATTATTATTTAACTAATAATATATTTTTAATCATGGTGGTTGGCTTTGATCGTGGATTTGATCATGATGTGCTGTATAACAACAAAAATCAGCAGGCTTTTGGCGCCCTCTGCAGGCATTTGTTATAATATATAATGTATTAACAGTTCAAAAATCTCGATGTGTTTAAATATGCAGATTAGCTTGTTCTGGTTATTTTAAAAGAAATCTACAGATGCAAACAGACAGAGGGTAGTAGGATTAAAACAAACTCCATCTAAATGTGTAGGGTTAGGGTTAAAAGTTCTTTCCATTAGAGTAAAACACATGGCAGCAAAAATGGACCACAATCTTAAAATTGTCCACTTCATGAAAGAAGTATTCCAATAACACCAAAAAAACTAAAATTATTTATTGATTTGTGCAAAATAAACAAATTATTAGTGAAACTATGTCCCTATCCTTGGTGCAGTCATTTATTCTAAATATATATAGCTACTTGAAAATAGTTGCTGTTGACTTCTTTTGTGATAAACCTAGTGAACACTAAAGAAGACCATGGTCTCTGTGTGAACTAATTATTTTGTAGAAATCTGTGGAGTATAAAAAAACTGTGTGAGTGTAAGGGAAGTCAAAGTTGTCTTAATATATTTAAGGGTTAATTATTTTTTAAATAAATAATTATGAGAAGTGCCCTTTTTTCCACTTGAGCTCCTGCCCCCCAAAATGTCTGTGCACGTCCCTGCTGTCACTGACAGCCTGGTGTGACCCAAGGGTGAGTTTCTAAGTGTTTAATTCGAAACTGCTCGACATTTGTCTCAGCCATATTATTTGGCATGCACTCTCCTTTAAATTTATTTTTAAAAATAGCTTTGCATTGTGTAAAATTATCACAAATTAGTATTGATGGTGTGGAATCTTTTTCTATTGATATAGTCTATATCTCCTCATTTACGTTGAAGCAATGATGTGAACATGAGTTCCATCAATGGCTCCAAAAACTGCAGGCAAGCCCACAAACCTCATAAAAGGCTTGCTTTTGCTGCATGGTTTGACAGTCAATTGGAAAGTCAATGAACAGACATATAGTTGTGGACATCCAAATGTGATGTCCAACCTAGGAAAATTGACATCTTCAACCTTAATTCAAATATTTTAAAAAATGTGTTAAAGATGTAAGCATATTGTGTAGCTGTGCTTGGAGTCAGTTGTTTCATTTGTGATAACAAAATGAAACATGAAGTTGTGCAGACAGTATTTTTGGCCAGGCTGTCATACAAAGAAATTGTGAGCAGGTATAAAAATGAGTGGACCAATGAAATATAAAAAAAAAAAATATTATGTTGTAGTCAAAGTGTTTTTTTCTGAGCTTTTATGTTTTTCTAAAATCTGTAGCTGTAGTTTGCCTTTTTTGCCAACAATTTTGTCAGATGAGATGACATTCACTTAGTTTAGTGTTTTGTTCTTCCCTTGTATTTTAAGGGCCTGAGGGCTCAAGCAGCCACGGAAAACACAAGATATTCTCCATTCATTTTAACCAATAAAAAATTGACTGCAACTTTCAGACACGACTTTATCCTATAATTTATCCTTATTTTGATAGTTAATTTAAGGTGGTTTCTATGGTTATTTTAATGACAAATGTCGAGAGCGCATCAATGCAATACGTGAGCACAAATCTCTCAGCTCCACTTAATGCTGGGTCTTTTGGGAAGCAAGGTTATCTTTCCCTTACAACCAAAAACACACTTCTTTGGTGACATTATTGATTTCATGGTCTAAAAACAAAGTGATAAATTCTTTCTTGAGCAAGTCCTGTGCAGCATTGCCGATGACTTCTGTAGCCCGAACAAAGCACGTTGATGTGCTCTTGCTCTCCCTCTGGTTGATGCGTGTGCATGCGCTCTTCTGGGTGCCCATACAAGGAATTCCACCCTTTATTACGTAATACGGGGTCATACTTGAAAAAAAATAACTTTACAAATCATGCAGGAAATCTGAAGGAGTGTATTTGGCACAGAAATACTCATACGTCATACGTCCAACTCGTTTTTTGAAACTTTGGTCATGTTTAGCAAGCGAATCAAACTCTTTAACAGTGTAAATAAGTCAGAATGCATGAAATAGCATCATCTATACAACATAAAAAATACATCAGTATTACCCACTCATTAATTTTTTTAAGCTGTTACATGTCTTGAAAATGGCGGACGCTAACAAGTGGCTAAATGGAACGACAGAGGCTGTCAAGGAAATTAAACGCCATCACGCCAAACAGGTAAACTCATCCTGAAATGTGTAATTATCATAAAATTTTGTTTTTACAACACAAGAATGACATCTCTCCATTGTTTACGTGAAAATTGGCCTGTAGGTACATACAAATTTGGTGGTGGTTGTGTGGGTTCTACCGAGTGTAAAAGAACATCCCAGTTTACGTATGTAACCATGGTTCCCTGAGAACAGGGAACGAGACTCTGCGTTCACTTCAACGCAATGGGGAACGTCCACGTGACTCGATGTCGAAAGCCAAATGTCAACAAACACCAATTCTATTGGCCGGCGAATAAACAAGTATAAAAGGAGCACCTAGCGGAATAGCCAGTATCTTAACTTGTCTTTGAGGGACTGTTCAGCTGGCACCCCGTAGCATAGCAGGGAAACACAGAGTCTCATTCCCTGTTCTCAGGGAATCATGGTTACACACATAACCTGGGACGTTCCCTTTCGAAAGGGAACTCAACTCTGCGTTCACTTCAATGCAATGGGAAACGATATACCCACGCGCCATGCTCAAGGGGAGTGCAAGCCAGGAAATGGCTAAGAAACATAGGAATGGTTCCAAAGGGAACCAAAAGCAGCTCACCTTAAGACTCTGAGGTCTGAGGGTATTGCCGGCGATACCACCGCGTTTTTTTCTTACCAGTTTGAAAGAGACTCAAAATACTCCGTCAATGTTGCACATACAATTAAGAGTTATACACAATTTTAATCTGTTGAATATCTTCAGAGTAAAAACAAAATGCTGTGCTTTTTGTAAAATAAAGAAAACTAACATGATGCGTGATCTCTCGTCTCCCTCTGAACAAAGTCCAATCTGATAGTTCTCAGAAAATGAACTGTAACTTAGAGAATACAAATGACAAAAAAATTAAACTTATGTCTAAAGAAACGTAGAAATGTCAGGTTTTAAATCGTGCAAGTCAAATCGAAAACAAACATTTTGTGTTTATGTAATCTGTATGAAAAGAGCGCCATGTCAAAAGCCAGTGATTCAGCTCATTATCTGCTAATGCGGCCACGCCCACGGAGCCAGTGCTATTCAGACGCAAATTCAGAGGCAATACATGCATACATCGTCTCAATCGTGTATTTATTGTCTTGAAAAGTGTTTATTTTGATGGTAAAGCCATGGTTAGTGAACTCTAGAAGACATGCAGTTAGTTCCTGGTTCTTCTTCTTTATATGGATTTGTGGCCTAAAGGTGTACAGAGCGCCCTCCGGCTGCAAGTATGAATTGTATCCAGCTCTCATAGTGATGATATATAGAATAAATATAGAGTAAATATTACTCCTCTGTATAGAAATTTGACATAAACATATAAAAATCCATCAATATTTCTCCAAATGTGCATGCTTTAAGCTAAAAGCCTATATGAAATGCCACAGAGGTAACATAATTGTTCAGACTCTTTGCATCACAGAAATACATTATATTTTAAAGAATATAATAGAATACCATTATTTTAAATTGAGCTGAGACATGATTACAGAGGGCTTTTTCACACCCTACCTGACTGAAAGGCCTCATTAATATGTAAGTCGTTTCAGGTCATTACTATTTGATTCTTTTGTCTTCTCAGGTCTAAATGGCCCATTATTCATGACCATTCACGCCTCCATGCTTACTGTGTTTCTTGACAAAAAGTGTCTTACAAAAACTAAATCAATATATTGTTTTATATGAAGGAGTAGGCAGCATTATTTTTACATAATTCTGAAGCAAAAACTCAAGTCTACAACCTCCAATACCCAGAAGTCTTATGAACACAGATTTAATATACTTTTTTTGGCCTTATTTCAGTGACTTAATTTTTTTGTTTTTTCAATAACCACGCATATACATTATTCCTTCAAAAGCAAAAACATGTACATACATGTTCCTTACATATTATTGTAGCCTAGTTTGTGTTGAATACAGTGTAATGACACTTGTGTCATTAATGTGTTTATGAACAAATGAAAAAATCAGGGCATGTCAAAACTTCTCCAGGCCCCAAATCAGCCTCCGACTCCAGAGGGTTAAAGGGAATGTGGCCAGAAGACCGAAAGGAACTTCCGGCCAGTCACTAGAGGGGGAAAAAAAATCACCCTCATTGCCACCAAGGAGGCCGACAAGAGGCGTCCTAGCCATCCCTGTCTGAAACACAGAATCTCGGGAAACGCATTCTTCAGAGAAGAGAGCAGGTTAGAGAGACTGCAAAAGGCAGTAAGCAACTCAGACCCACGCACAGAGATGGGCATCCTAGAGAGCAGAACTCGGCTGAGAGCTATGAACCCTCATATTGAGGGGAGATAATCCACTCCATCTAAGGATCTACTCAGTGCCTGCTTATATGCACTGAGGAGGCTGTGCGCTCTAACACAGGAAAGGGAAGCACAAACCAGCCTAGGGCTGAACTCACAAGGAGGCCCCATAGGCCTACCATGTTCAGCTTAGGGAACCAAGCACAATTACAAAGACAACCCAAGCATGGAAGTACTAAGTTCAACCTAACAGGCGGGCGGTATTGCGAGCCTTAACCAAGGAGGCCTGTAAGGCCTACTTAAGCTGGCAGAAGGGAGAGAAAAACTCACAAAGTCAGATTGTAACATGGTATGGAATCCGGCGGTAACCTATCATGTTAGTATTTCACAAGAAAGATTGTGAAAGTGCCTCGCAAATACCATTCCACCTAACACAATCCAACGAGCAGTGTACTCGGTCTAGAGGGACCTTCTTACTCTTAAGAAAGAGGAGTACAACGTACGCCATCACGCATGCAAGGAAGGCCCAAAAACAGGCCTGTGACCTTAGCAGCTACGTGGTGTCAGCCTGTGACAGTGTCACAAGCACCAGAAAGAAAAATAACCAACCCATAAGGAGGTTATATAACATCTGGGCCCAGGCCAACTAGAGATGCACTCATCAGATCTAAAAACCACTCTCGAAGGAGAGGAGTGCAACAAAAGTCACCTACTACCAAAGGGGCCCAAAGGCCTAAAACCTCAGCAGAAATGCAGCATCTGCTCATGACAGTGTTAGAGGCACCAACAACAATATAACCTACACAAAGGAGGAAACTATCCTTGGGGCCCTGTCCAACCAACATACTGATCATTCACAGAACTATCCTATGCACAAACTTCAGTGTGTCTAATGAGGTGGCCCTGAAGGCCTGCAAACCCCTAAGACAAACAGCGACATCTAGTGGCCGTAAGGGTACTAGAAAAAGGTGTAATTGCCTAAGAATCCAGGTTCCAGGAAGCTAAAAACAAAACCTGAACTTAAGGTTTTATGCTAACTTGAAAAATGTCAACCATACAGAAAATACTCAAAGCTACTTCATTCCATTGGAGTACACAACTGAACTCCAACATGCTACATGGGTGGCTGATAAAGCCCATCCTCCATAAACATGTGGCATCAACAGATGGCGACTACATAAAAGCGTATGTCAGCACGTTATAAGAGAAAAAGGAGGCCTTGAGGGGCCTACTGCCTCAGAAACGTGCAGCAAATAGCTCGTTTTACTCCCATGTAAACACCAACCTGTGCCAACATATTAGCTAAAAAGGAGGCCTATAGGGGCCTACCCAGGTAGTGACATGCAGCGCCAGCAGGTGTATACATGGTATCACACTCAAAGGGAACCAGCACTAACCACAAAAGTGAAAGGCTAATCAAACCTGAGCGACACATTCCAACAGGAAAAATCCCTAACGTGACGAAAGGGAACCAAATGCCAACATGGTCCAGGGAAAGCTATAGAGCCTGACACCTAGACAAACACGGGCAAAGACCTGTGGCAGTGTTAAATCTATGTGAGCAAACACATGATACTAGCAACAGAGCTAAAAAGCTGCTAGAAACTAGAAGGAGGCTGAATAACAAAGCCTACAACTTCAAAATTATGTAGCAAATAATAACTGTTGCAAGATCATCAACAGGGAGCTAGAATAAACACCAAATTAACTGAAATGGTTCTAAACTACCCTGAGTATGCAAACCAGCAGGTGAAGCACTCAGTGACAACATTTTACAAAGAAAAGTCACCATGCTAATAAAATAAGCCAAAAAAGGCCTACCCATAATAGCAAAAGCTAATCTGTGGCAGCAACAAGTAAGCTCACATACACCAAGTTCCAAATTATTATGCAAGTGACATATCAGTAAGATTTCAGTAGAATAAACATTTAGATTTTAGTTTTTCTAAGAAAATGTTTGTTTGTTTATTTATCCATGACTTTTTAGATAACTGATATCAATCTCAGACAAAATCATTTGCCAGGTCTATGGAAACCCTACTTCCACAGGTTGTTGGTAGGTTGTTCCACATTATTAAGCAAGTCACAGCTCTCATGCTATATGGAGAGGAAGAAAGATCTTTCTGAAGATGAAAAGCATGAAATGGTGCAATGATGTGCAAAAGGCATGAAAACAACTAATATTTTGTGAAACTGAATGGAGATTATCAAATTATCATAAGATTTGTGAGTGATTTAGAGCACAGCAGAACTCTGTCAGATAAAGGCTTATTACTGAAAGTTCCTGTCAAAAAAATTAATTGTATTAAAAGGACAGCTATAAAAAAGCCAGTGTTGAGCAGCAAACAGGTATTTGAAGCTGCTGGTGTTTCTGGAGTCTCAAGAAGCTCTCCATGCAGGCTGGCAGTTGTGCATAAGATGCATTTTAGACACCACTAACCAAATCTCACAAAGTGAAACATTAACAGTGGGTGTAGAAATACATGAAGACTAATTTTTTAAATAGTTTTATTCACTGACTAATGCTGTACTACAATAGATGGTCTAAATGGATGGATTTCTGGATGGTTGGTGAATGGCCACCACGTTCCAACAAGACTGCGATGTCAGCAAGGAGCTGACGGTAATGATTTGGGCTGGAATATTGGGAAATGAGATGTAAGGTCCCTTTAGGGTCTCTGAGGGTATTAAAATGACTTTTGCAAGATATGTGAAGTTCATAAATTAAGCGTCAGCGTTAGTTCAGGCAGGCCTCGTAGTCAAGCTCCGCTATCAGCTGATTCTCAAATTCCAACCCCACCCATATCAGCTGATCCAATTTCTATGGACTCCATTGGCAACTCTAAAATAAGGTGCATTACTTAAACACAGCTTTCGTCTCTCTGCTTGCTTGGCTGCTTCCACTGCACGCTGCTTGCAATTAATCAAGATAAGTGAAATGCTCTATCACTATCGTTTTCGTGTGGTCTGCTTTATCAGTTTAATATGATGTAAAACTACGTGAGTTTTATTTCACGTGTCAGTGAGCAGTCTGTTTTTATATTCAAGAGTGATTTACTAAGGAGCTAGCCAATGAGATTTGCTTTTATTCAGAGACGAGTTTTACTGAACTTTATTAAAGGAAGAGGCTTTTAGCGTTGTCAAGTCAAGTCAAGTCAAATTTATTTATATAGCGCTTTTACAATTGGTAATTGTTTCAAAGCAGCTTTGCATATTAGAAGCACAGAAAAAAGGGAAGTGGTTAAAAATAATGTATTCACATATCAAACGAAGCTACAGCATCATAGATTTGTTCGGCAGGATGTATAACAGATTCAGACTGTTTGCGAATATCACCAGCAATAGATCGCCAGCAGATTTTGTGGTTAAGTAGAAGCTGTTTGCTTACTATTTGCAATTTATGATTAAAAATAATGTACTCACCAATTTACATAGGAAGTACGCAAGTGTCACAGACATGTCAGGTTCCACCACACTCCCTTACCCACGCACTCAATCACCAGCCTACTAATCACCGCCACCTGAAGTTCATCAACACCATCATCACCGCCTGCATATAAACCCCACACTCACACACACTCACAGTCCGGCCTCATTTGCACTTCAACTCTATGCATGCTTACCTCAAGGACTCCTGACGCTATACTTACCTGCTTCATTCGTCTCCATTGTCTCCTTCGTCTCCAGTACTCCTTGTGTTCCTACATGCCTGTGTGTGTGAGTGTCTCCATCTCCAGCACCAGCCTCCATCTGCACCTGAAATACAACGAAAGGACAGTATTACCTTCTCATTTACATCCAAGAACTGCTTAATCATCACTCCCTTACCAGTTGCTCTGCTGATCACTTCAATAAACATCCATTACTGCTTTTATATCTGCGGTGTCTCTATCATAACAGAAGACCGGACCATAACAGCATTCAACAGCATGAGCATCACCGACCCGTTCCAGGAGCTCGTGGACGCACTGCGCCGAGCACTCACCCCACAGCCACCATCACCGTCATCCACCACCACTGCAGCTTCCGCACCCACCATCACTGCTCCTTCTCCAGCGTTTACCGCCAGTCCCATGGCCAAACCGGCGCCCTACTCTGGATCGACTGAGGAATGCAGCGGATTTCTCCTTCAATGTGAGCTGGTCCTGGAGATGCAACCACACCTCTAGCCCACCGACACGGCTAAAATCCGTTCATCATCTCCCAACTGCAAGGTAAGTCCCTTCAATGGGCAGATTCACTGTGGACTCAGAAAGGCTCTGTTGTAAAGTCATATTCGCCGTTCGTCTCTCACTTCCGTGAGGTCTTCGGGAAGCCTCTGGCAGATTTTTCGACTGGTGAGAAGCTTACAATCTAAAACAAGTAAATAACTGTGTTAACGAATATGCCTTGCAGTTCAGAACGCTAGCCGCCACCAGCGGATGGAATGAACAAGCCCTCATCACCACCTTTCGTCAAGGATTGGAGCCAAATATGCGGTTGCATCTCGCTGCATACGAGGACTCCATAGGACTTGAATGCTTCATCCAACTTGCCATCCGCGTGGGTTCTCGTATGCAGTCGTGTCTCCTCGAGCACCAGGGCCAGTCACTCTCCAACATCCTCCTCCATCGGTCCGAACCCGTCAGCTCTCCAGAACCAGCAAGTGAACCCATGCAAGTGGATCATTCACGTCTCACTACTGCTGAAAGACAGAGAAGGCTGACCCTGAATTTATGTTTATACTGTGTGAAAAAAAAAATGAAACCACTCACTACTATTGTGTGGCGACCAGGGCGGGCGAGAGCCGTGAGGGAACGGCGCGATGCCGGTGGCGCGAGTGTTAATGAGCTTCACCTGGGAGGCGCACCGGCCTTGAGTCCCTCACGGAGGAGCTCCGGGAGCATAAAAGGAGGAGCGACTACCGTGGAGGACGAGAGAGGACCAGGCCTGGACTTTATTTTATGTTATGTTATGTTTGTGTGGCCGGCAGACGTCCGCGAGGGTCTGCCGGCATTACTTTCGTTTTGTTTGTTTATTTTATATTAAAGTTTTGTTGAATGTTCGCCGGTTCCCGCCTCCTTCTTCCCATATCTACTAACCTCGTTACATATTGTAAACCTTACTGCTGCTAATGCCTCTTTTACAGTGGTGGCGCTCCTCGATTCAGGGTCAGCAGGAAATTTCATCTCCAGCGCCCTCTGTCGACACCTCAAGCTCAAGACCTCTCCGTCTCCGATTAATTACCAGGTCCACTCCATCACGGGCAAACCCCTGAGCCGTAAGACTATCCGTCGCTGTGTGGGACCTCTTCAACTACGAGTGGGTAAGCTTCATACGGAGAACATCCATCTGCTGGTTCTGGAGGAATCCACCGCTGACGTGGTTCTAGGGCGCCCGTGGCTTGAACAACACAGTCCCACCATCTCCTGGTGCATGGGCGAAGTCCTGAAGTGGGGCGACCACTGTTTCTCCAACTGCTTCCCAGTACTTCCAGTTCCAAGTTCTCCACTCTCCAAGACTCTCTCCATCAATCCCAAGCCATCGAAAGTCCTGTAGAGTGTAACATTCTGTGGATATCCCACCTGACTACGCCTCTTTCAGTGACGTCTTCTGCCCGCAACGCGCCTCCAAGCTACCTCCACACCGGCCATGGGACTGTGCCATCGATCTGTTACCGGGTGAGCCAGTGCCCAGGGGATGCATCTACCCCCTGTCATTACCGGAGGAGAAGGCCATGGGGGAATACTTCAAAGAGGCCCTTAACCAAGGATACATCCGCCCGTCTACTTCCCCTGCTGCTTCAAGTTTTTTCTTTGTGGCAAAGAAGGACGGAGGCTTGCGGCCCTGCATCGACTACCGTGCCCTCAACAAAATTACCATCAAGTTCCGCTATCCACTTCCCCTCGTCCCAGCGGCCCTGGAACATGTCCGTGGTGCCACTGTGTTCACCAAGCTGGACCTCCGCAGCGCGTATAACCTCATCCGGATATGCGAGGGGTACAAGTGGAAGACCGCCTTCGTCACGCCCACCGGCCACTATGAATACCTTGTCATGCCATATGGCCTGGTCAACGCCCCCTCCGTATTCCAGGATTTCATCCACGAGGTGCTCCGGGAGTTTCTCCACAAGTTCGTGCTGGTGAAAATAGACGACATCCTCATTTACTCCCGGAGCTTGGCCGAACATCACCACCATGTTGCGGAGGTCCTCCAACGCTTATGGCAATACCACCTGTTCCTCAAAGCTGAAAAGTGCTCCTTCCACCAGCTCCCGGTCCACTTCCTGGGGTACGTGATTGATCACAGTGGCATCCGGATGGACGAGGGGAAGGTCTCCTCTATCCAGACCTGGCCCACTCCAACAACCATAAAAGAACTCCAACGCTTCCTCGGATTCTCCAATTTCTACCGTCGCTTCATCAAGAATTACAGTACCATCGTCAGCCCACTCACCAACCACTCACCATCAGCCCAAGTCTCTGTCCTGGTCCCAACATGCCACCAACGCATTTGAAACCCTCAAGAGAGCCCTCACCACCGCTGCCCTCCTCGTCCACCCTAACCCGGACTTACCTTTCGTCGTGGAGGTGGACGCCTCCACCACCGGAGTGGGAGCGGTCCTTTCACAGCAGCAGGGGAGGCCAAGTAGACTCCATCCATGTGCCTTCTTCTCCCGTAAGCTCAACCCGGCGGAGGTCAACTACGACATCGGTGACCGTGAGCTCCTGGCCATCAAGCTTGCCCTGGAAGAATGGAGGCATTGGTTGGAGGGGGCTAACCATCCCTTCCAAGTTCTCACTGATCACAAGAACCTTGAGTATTTGAAGGCTGCTAAAAGACTCAACCCTCGCCAAGCTTGCTGGGCCATGTTCTTTTCATGGTTTCAAGAATACAAAAGCTGATGCTCTATCTCGTCTCCATGCTCCAGAAGAGAAAACTGAAACTCCAGAAACTATCCTGCCTGAATCAATCTTCGTGAGCCCCATCCAGTGGTTTGAAGAGACCCTACCCTCCTCCAATGCCTCTCATGCACTCCGCCGGGTTGCCCCCAAGGCTTGCAATACATCACACACACTCCACTCCTGCACACCGTTCACTCTTCACTTGGCACTGGCCACCCTGAGGTCAATGAGACCCTCTCGTTGCTCAAACAACGCTTCTGGTGGCCCAACATGGCCAACGACGTCAGAAGGTACGTGCAGGGCTGCAGGGAGTGCGCCATCTCCAAGAGCCCACGCCATCTTCCCACCGGCAAGCTCAATCCTCTGCCCGTTCCTGAGAGACCCTGGTCACACCTGGGAGTGGACTTCGTCACCGATCTCCCTGAGTCTGATGGTCACACTTGCATCCTGGTAGTTGTAGACCGCTTCTCCAAAGCCCGCCGTTTGATTCCCCTAGAGGGTCTACCTACCGCCATGACTACTGCAGAACTGATGTTCAACCATGTCTTTCGTCATTATGGAATCCCCGAAGACATAGTCTCTGACAAAGGGCCTGGAAGGCGTTCTTCTCCCTCCTGGGTGTGACCGTTAGCCTGTCGTCCGGATACCATCCTCAGTCGAACGTGCAGACGGAACGGAAGATCCAGGAGATAGGCCGCTTCCTGCGTACCTTCTGTCACGGCCACCAGAAGTCCTGGAACCAGTACCTGGGTTGGGCCGAGTACGCACAAAACTCCCTCCGACAAGCCACAACTGAACTAATACCGTTTCAGTGCGTACTCGGTTACCAACCCCTATTGTTCCCCTGAGACGGGGAACCCTCCAACGTTCCGGCAGTCGACTACTGGTTCCGGGAGAGCGAGAGGGTTTGGGACTCAGCACATCACCAACTGCAGAGAGCCCTGCGCAGACACAAGATGGCAGCCGACCTTCGGCGCTCCGACGCCCCTAACTACCAACCAGGGCAGAAGGTCTGGCTGTCCACCAGAGACATCAGGATGCGTCTGCCCTGCAAGAAGCTGAGTCCCCGCTTCATTGGCCCGTTCATTCGACAGATCAACCCAGTCACGTACCGCCTCCAACTCCCTGCACAGTATAAAAGAATTCATCCCACGTTCCATGTCTCGCTATTAAAGCCTCACCACCCTTCTGTTCTTTCTTCCACAGAACCTGACGTGGCAGCCGTCGAGCCCCCCCTTCCACTCATCCTGGATGATGGTACTGCCTACGTGGTTCATGAGATTCTGGATTCCCGGCGCTGTGGTGGTCTATTGGAATACCTGGTCGATTGGGAAGGCTATGGCCCCGAGGAACGCTCATGGGTCCCAAGAATGATATCCTTGATCCTAATCTGTTACAGACTTTCCACACCAACCACCCGGACAGACCTGCCCCACGCCCTAGAGGACCACCACCACGACGTCGGGGTCCTCGGCCCTCAGGAGCGGGCAGTGGGAGGAGGGGTACTGTCACAGACACATCAGGTTCCACCTCACTCCCTTACCCACGCACTCAATCACCAGCCTACTAATCACCGCCACCTGAAGTTCATCAACACCATCATCACCGCCTGCATATAAACCCCACACTCACTCACACACACTCACTGTCCGGTCTCGTTTACACTACAACTCTATGTATGCTTACCTCAAGGACTCCTGATGCTATACTTACCTGCTTCATTCGTGTCCTTCGTCTCCAGTACTCCTCGTGTTCCTACCTGCCTGTGTGTATGAGTGTCTCTGCCATCTGTCTCCAGCACCAGCCTCCATCTGCACCTGAAATACAACGAAAGGACAGTATTACCTTCTCATTTACATCCAAGAACTGCTTAATCATCACTCCCTTACCAGTTGCTCTGCTGATCACTTCAATAAACATCCATTACTGCTTTTATGTCTGCCACCGGTGTCTCTATCATAACAGCAAGCAGCTGCATTTAGATTATATCTGGGCATACAATTTAATAAATATGGGACGAACAGCGATTTATATGATGACATATTCGTCAGCATTGTGACTTCACTGCTGTCACGTAATATTATTTCAACATGCCGAGTGTGCCGAGGCAATTCCAGGTATACTCAACGAAGCAAGAGCACAATTGATGCTGTAATCATATCATTTGGAAAAAAGTTTTACTGGTTCTTTGGCTCTGGAGGGTGTTTCGTTTGTGGTCATCAGGTTCATTATCATCAGTCACTTACTGCTAAAACGCAGTGTTTTTGCTTTTATGGACCATAGAGATAGTATATTATACCGGGACTCTGAAGCTCTGTTGCAGTTTTCAAAGCACCATCACAACAAAAGCTATAGATATAGGGACTTTTATCACACGCTGTGCCGCAATACCACGTGATTGACTGACGTTTTGAAGCTTGGAACGTCATGCAGTATCAGAAGATCAGGACAGCTGGTTTAAATTTTGAAAATGGGCGCTTTGTTCTCATGCTTTTTCAAACCGTAACTGCTGCATTGATTTGTAAGATAAGGTGGAGAAAACAAGTCTGACCACAGATATTGCTTATGCGCATTAAGTCAGGTCACCTTTATTTATATAGAGCTTTTTACCATGCAGACTGTCAAAACCGTGTCAACATGAAACATTGGCTACACAGCAGCTCTAGAATTAAATCATATCATTTAAGTTCATTGTGATAAAGCTTCGAGTTAGAAGCTTTTTAAAAAAAAAATGAAATAAAAATAATAAATTGATAGCCTCAAAGGCTTCAGAAAGCTTGATTTCCTATCATTAATTTTAACAGCTTATTGATGCAGCTGCACTTCCTTAGACCGCTCAGGCTAAGATTGAGCTAGGGGTCTTTGCATGCTCTCATGGTCATATCACGAAATTAAGAGTTCATACTGCTGTGAGGACCGACAGTCTGTTGCACGCTGCAGGGTTTTGAAGTGACATCTACATATACGTGGGATTAATATCAAAATGCATGGATTGGCATAACATTTGCAAGGGACAGAGATATGCCAAGTAGTAATGCATTAACATTATCCCGGACTAATAGTAGGCTTGCAATGAGCGGAGTAACTACCGCTCATCCTTGGATCTACTCAGCGCTTAAACACTGCACTGAGGAGGCTGTGCGCTGGACCCTGGTAAAGGAGAACACAAACCAGCCTGGGGCTGAACCTCAGGAGGAGGCCGTGGAAGGCCTACCTCCATGAACAGCTTAAGGAACTAAGCACTATTACATGAACAAAACCCCACTGTTGCTGTTGTTTGCTCATAGTGTCTGCATTAGAGCACTCCCTAAATTTGGGGAAAATTCTGGATTCCAGTACGGGGCTTGCATTCACGTCTAAACCTCTCTTTTAATCTGCAAATTATCAAACAAGCCTGTTGTTCCCTTTCATGGGAACATCGACGCTGCATAGTCGCTTTGCGTAGTCGCTTTGGGAACGCCTCTGCGCGTTTTGTCTTGAAGCACTCGTGAAATCGAACCAATAGTGTGACGGGACGTCAGTGCGGGTGACGTCACGGACCAGGAAACTATAAAGCACTCCTGAGAACAAAGAACGCCAGCTTCTGTGTCTTCAGCAGCGCTCTGTGTTATCGTGTGTCTTATTTGGTGTTGTCTGTCAATTACATATACAGAGACGATCTCTTTTGTTTGAGAACAAGAGTATCAGTATTACACCACATATATATGTATATAAAAGACACTATAATGGCGAGCAAACGGCATCAGACCGTGTGCTTCTCCCTACCTTCATTACTTCACGGGTGGGGATACACACGAGCTCTGTGTTGTTTGTCCGGGAGCGGAGCATGCCCAGGCGGCCCTCGAGGGGGTTGTTTGCGAGCATTGTAATATAAAACCTCTCCACTCCCGCCGGGCGCTCTTTGAGGAGGGCGCCGCGGCTCGCGTTCTTCGTGGTCGGATCCCGCATCTGCCGAGGCAGACAGGCGGTTCAGATCATGGGGTTCGCAGATGAATTTGGCAGAGGGGTTAGAGACGGGCGCTGCCCTTTCTCTGCCCTTACCTGCCAGGTTCAGTGCCTCTCCCAGGTGGAAGCACGCTCTGCGGTTTCTTCCTCCGGGCTGAGGCACCGGTACACATGTCCAGCTCTGAGGAGGTGGATATTGTGATATTGATTTGAGGACTCGCCACCTCACACACATATCGTGTTTCAAAATCACACGTTTATTATTCTAACATCAGAAACAAATCAGTTGTGTTTGAAAGCCATGATTATTTTGTTAATCTGAAATATTCAGACCGTGATAGACTTGTCTGATTATTTTCTCGATTTAACTGAGAAGTTAAATATCTTTCTGAATTTGTCAACTTACAAATATTGAAGATATATTTATATATATAAAGAAAGTGAACAGCAGTTTTGAGTGCTATACTACAAAGCGAGTAGGGATGCACACGCTGAGAGTGGAGCATGCACGTCAGTTCACAGCTGACAGTGTTCATTCATAAAAATGTCCCGAAGTGTAAAGAGAAGTATGCACTAGCGGGAGTTTTTAGCTCCACTCCTGTTGGCTTTATTCTCGAGGGAATAAAAGTCCAACGCAAGGCTCGAATCTCGCGTTTGCCGCGGCAGCGCGCAGATTAAGTCTGCAATAAAGAATATATAGCTCGGATCTCGCGTTTGCCGAGGCAGCGCGCAGATTAAGTCTGCAATAAAGAATATACGGCTCGGATCTCGCGTTTGCCGAGGCTGCGCATAGATATCGTGCCCGTAATATATAGCCGATTATATATAAAATGTTTATATATATTTGGAGGGAACTGAGTAGACGGGAGTTCCCTTTCTCTTTTTCCCTATAATATCTTGCAAACTATTACGAGCTATAATTCTTTTTGTATTCCAATATATTCAGCCTGTCTTTTTGACTGTTTGTTTTTGGCTGCATTTAATTTAAGGATTAAATGAAATATTGAATACATTAAATTCTGAGGAATTTAAAAGAAGAGAGGCCGGTCTGCCAACCCTGCCACCTCGTGTGCTTCAGGGTGCAGCGGTTTCCAGTGATCCTCTAAGAAGAGGAGGGTCATAGAGTGGTCAGTTCAGTTGTTCCTTGCCGGTTCGCCGTTTCAGGGCACTGAAAAAAAAAAAAAAAAAAGTGTCGTCACCCGTGCTCCCCCGCAGAAAGCTTGGGGACCGGGACAGGCAACACAGCTGAAGTCTTTGTGGGGTAAGACAGATCTGCGGACTGTTATCACCAAGAAGACTTCGAAAAGGTCCTGACGCCAGTGGCATAGGACATTCGAGGGTAGCCCCTTTCCGAAGAGGGTTCTTTACCACACTATATGGTATCCGCCCCTCCTCGGTGCCCTCAGGGGGCCGTTCTGCCAACCCTGCCACCTCGTGTGCTTCAGGGTGCAGCGGTCTCCACTGACCCTCTGAGGAGGGCCGGTCGACATTTGATTCGGTTGTTCCCTGCCGGTTCGCCGCTTAAGGGCGCCGAGTCAAATGTTCAAAAAAAAAACAAACAAAACAAAAAAAAAAAAAACACCAGAGGCCAGTCATGAGAGACTGGTTCCCTTAGTAGATTTCTGGTAGAATGGAAACTTCTTCCAAGTATTTCTCAATGGGTACTGCTCACAAAGAAAGGGTTACAGAATTCGGGTCTCGCCCGCCCCAATTTAACAGGGTCTTCCCTATAGTGGTGGACCCCTTGCAGTCTCTGGTATTGGAACACATAGTTCTGACGCTCTTGCAAAAAGGAGCTATAGAAGGGTTTCTCCTCCCAGCAAGCTGTCAGGGTTTTACAGTCTGTACTTTGTTCCAAAGAGGGTTGGAGGGTACTTTCATGTATCCATCCATCCTCAGCACAGGAGGTTCCTCAGATTTGCTTTCGGGGGCGAAGCTTACCAATACAGGGTTCTTCCTTTCTGCCTAGCTTTCACCCCACACCTTCACAAAATGCGTGGATGCAGCTCTGGCTCCTCTGAGACTCCAGGGCATTCGCGTGTTGAATTATATCAACAATTGGTTGAATTTAGCTCAGTTTGAGCATATGGCAGTCCAACATTGAGATGTTGTTCTGTCTCACATCAGAAGGCTAGGGCTGAGAATTAATGCCAAGAAGAGTGTGCTTCTTCCAGCTTAAACTACCAACGATCTAGGGGTAGTCTGGGATTCCATCACGATGCAGGCACATCTGTCTCCTGCTCTGGTGCGTTCCATTCTCTCGGCCGTGAATGGGGTGAAATTAGGCCAGTCACACACTGCAAAACAGTTTCAGAGACTGTTGGGTCTTACGGCAGCTGCGTCCAACGTGATACCTTTTGGCCTGCTGCACATGAGACCCTTACAGTGGTGGCTCAGGACCAAGGGGTTTTCTCTGAGAAGAAATCCTTTTCGCATGATTAAGGTCACGCGGCAATGCCTTCGTGCCTTAGTCATGTGGAAGAAGCCTTGGTTCCTGTCCCAGGGACCTGTGTTGGGGGCTCATTGTCGTCGTGTAATGCTAACGACGGATGCTTCCCTCACAGGCTGGGGGCGATCATGAGTGGTCGCTCGGCTCAGGGTCTTTGGGAGGACCATCTACTTTCCTGACACATAAATCATCTGGAAATGATGGCGGTATTTCGAGTACTCAAATACTTCCTCCCACACCCGAGGGGCCATCAAAATGTGGGGGCAGACATCCTGTTGAGGCAGGGGCCGAGGCCCGGGGAATGGAGTCTCCACCCTGAGGTGGTGGAGCTCATTTGAGAACTTCGGTCGTGCAGAAGTTGACCTATTTGCTTCGAAAGAACATCTCTTTGCCCACTGTGGTGCTCTCTGACTAATCCACCCCTCTGGGGTTGGATGCCATGGTGCAGACGTGGCCGAGGTTACGTCTGTACACACTTTTCCCCGATCGCTCTGTTCCCAGGAGTTCTGGAGAGGGTTTGCCTAGAGAGGGTCTATCTCATACTGATAGCCCCATTAAGGCCAACCCGAGTTTGATTTGCAGACCTAGTGTCTCTTCTAGACGGCTCCCCCGTGGAGATCCCCATCAGACAGGACTTTCTGTCTCAAGCGGGCGGCATGATAATTTACCCCCGCCTGGAGTTGTGGAAACTCTGAGCTTGGCCTCTGAGGGGGCTAGGCTCATAGAATCCGGTCTCCCAACTGAGGTTGTCGAGACCATACTCCACTCCAGAGCTCCTTCCACGAGAAAGCTATACAGACAAATAAATGGAAGTTGGTTTCTACTTGCTGTAGACAACGTCAGCTGGACCTGTTCCACTCTTCTATCAGTCTTGTGCTGCAATTTCTCCAAGTATAAAACTTGGATGGTTTATCTCCTTCTACCTTGAAGGTTTATATAGTGGCTATTTCCACTTATCATGCTCTGTTTGGGGACTCTTCTGTGGAAGAGACCCCCTATTTATACGCTTTCTCTGTGGTACCCAGAGGCTGAGGCCTTCTGTGCGTACAAAACTCCGGCCTGGGACTGGGCTATTGTGTTGGAAGGGTTAGCTGAGGCTCCCTTTGAACCATTAGAGGAGGTGTCTGGAAGATTCCTCTCAAAGCTGTCCACCTGTTGGCAATTTCATCTCTCAAAAGAATTGGAGATCTTCAAGCACTTTCGGTTGCTCCCTCATGTTTGGAATTTGCGCCTGGTATGTTCAGGGCTTTCCTTCATCCTAGACCTGGTTATAAATCCAAGGTCCCCACCAACGTCCCAGGACCGATTGTACTGCAGGCCTTTTGTCCTCCTCCTTTGATTAATCCGGATCAGGAAGAATGAGCAAGTGGGTGGTTGAGGCCATCTCTCTTGCCTATGAGTCATACGGGCAGCCTTCACCTTTGGCTGTCCGGGCACACTCTACTAGGGGTATGGCTGCCTCAAAGGCTTTGATCTCGGGGGTTCCCATTAACGAGATATGTGATGCGGCTGGGTGGTCATCTCAGCATACCTTCATTAGGTTGTATAACCTTGATTTGGGCTCCACTCCAGGGTCCTCGGTGCTCTCGTCGTAAGATAACAGACAGGCACTTGGTCTTATGGCCTAGTTGGGATAGCGTTCCCAAAGCGACTACGCAGCGTCGATGTTCCCATGAAAGGGAACGTCTCGGGTTACGTCTGTAACCCTGGTTCCCTGAATAAGGGAACGAGACGCTGCGTAGCTTAGCCATACTCCCTGCACGCCTGTGAGCGTCTGCTTCATCCATATCAGAAGCTGGCGTTCTTTGTTCTCAGGAGTGCTTTATAGTTTCCTGGTCCGTGACGTCACCCGCACTGACGTCCCGTCACACTATTGGTTCGATTTCACGAGTGCTTCAAGACAAAACGCGCAGAGGCGTTCCCAAAGCGACTACGCAAAGCGACTACGCAGCGTCTCGTTCCCTTATTCAGGGAACCAGGGTTACAGACGTAACCCGAGACGTTTTCTACAGTCTATAGTTTTTTTAAGAAGGGTGGTTACAGTTTACATGGAGTAAAATACAAGCATATAACAGTAGTGCTACATAAGTTTATGCAGCAGCATA